>NC_057795.1:538356965-538402322 GCF_018294505.1 Triticum aestivum
CAGAGGACTAGGTGATGTTGTCTCTCTTGGGCGAGGTGTTAAAAGGGAAACGAGCACTATGTTACAATCTGGAGACTCTCGACTAGATACAATCATAAATAGCTTCAAAATTATTAGATCGCCCTGGCGGGATGCATCATGTTATATGGCACCCACTTATGTTTTTTGGTGTTAAGGCATGGCTAGTACTAGTATGTTGTATTATGAAAGTTTTAATCTAAGTTTCTTTGATTATACCTTCTAAGATTATTCTTTTTAATAAAACACAGTTGCTTTTCAAGGTATTATTGAGATATTATTTTTTGCACTCTCAATTTCTCATCTGCCGGTCTATATAGTAGCAATAAAATGTTTTCATTACCGTATTATCTGAATCCTATTGCATGATCCGATCATTATACCATTTAATGCATATCATTTCACTTCTTTTTGAGAAGAAGGATCACCCCCGGCGTCTGCATATCACTCCACTTCTTTTTGAGGAGGATCAGCCCCGACCTCTCCCGACCTCTGCATATCACTCCACTTGAAGTTGCATAGCAACATAAGACGCCTACTCACCGCCTATAAGGATCAACTTGGCAACCGACAGTGCAGCAAAGCTTGTTGATCCCTCTTGTTTGTACTATGCATAGAATGTCTACTTAAATCAAACAACAATCTACTCCAGACTCTTCACACATTCTCACTTCTCGCTACTACTAGGATGTCGGAGAAGACAAGTTGACATACGTTGGGAACAATTATGTGTAGAAGTATTCAGCACAACCATTGATCCCATAACTAGCTACGTAGAGTGATCTCGCACACCAATATATATGTTCTCAGAGAGGAAATTCTAACCGGATGGTACAAGTTCATGAGGAAACATGTGATATGCATCGGCACAGCCAAGTACTACTTTGGAATGAGAGTCATCAGAACAGTAAACATAACGTCGACTGCTGCCCCAGGTGGACATGGACATGTTTTCCAAACAAGCAGAGCTGTTCCCACGAGCTACAGCTGACAGTCACAATGACCAGAGCTGCTCCCAATCGAAGTGGCCGGCCTTTGCGTTGCAACGTGGATGTGCTGTGCCTGCCTGGTTTTGTCGAAAAAGTTTATTAGCGAGTTCGTGTTTACTAGCGTGATGTAGTACCGTGACCCTTCTAATTTGTACCGGGCTGTGAGATGTGGGTTAAGACCGGTTAGTACGTACACACTAAGAGCGTCTACTGCCGGCATCCTCAATTTCTACTCAAATGTTTGCCGACGCGTTCGGTCTGTGACCGGGCAGGAGAAAGAAGAAAAATGCGACCCAAATGAACTCCTCGTGTCATCTCTATATATGTTTGGGCTGTCCACCAATCCTTATATTGAGGACAAATGTAGGAAGAATATGAGGGCTTGCGGACGCACCGGTCAGACGCGACCCATCCAGACCATCTTTTATCTTTCTTTATTCATTTTTTTTCATCTCTACCAATCACGTGCAAGTGACCGTACATATGAGAAAGAAAATGAAGAGTATAATGGTATGGAAGGACAAATAAAGGCTCAGAACAGTCCCTTATTTATTCATGGTTTGGGATCTCGTCCGCAATTACATACAAGACACAATCCGGTGGCGCATCTTGCCATTCCACAGAGAGTTCATCTCCAACAGCTAACTAGGACAAAATGTGAGCGGCTCGATTAGCAGAGTGTCTCCTCCATGTGACTTTGCACTCCTGCCAAGCTTTGGTCAGACCCTTGATATGTTCCTCGATTGGTCCTGCCGCATAAAGGTTACTTTTTTTATAAAACGCAGGAAGGTTCTTGCTTTTTTTCAAAAAGGAGGACTCTCCGATCTCTGCATCAGAACGATGCATACGGCCATCTTAATAGATAAGCAAATAGGTTTAAAAAGGTCTTATAGTCTGAAACAAATTAACGACAAGCTCACAAAGAGCCACAATGCCAAAAAACAAAAAGGCAAGAGGCCACAACCGGCTAGCATAACAAAGATAGGAAAACTAATCGCCTATCCTATTACATGACCGCCATCCAAGCCGGTTGAAGATATCCCCTGCTACCATCTCCCATCGGATAGATCCAGTAACCAAACGCTCCCTGGCCTCCGTCGAAGTGAGTAACGACCACATACGGATCAACGCAGTGGCTCGGAATATAACCTGCAAAAAATGAATATTTGTTGTTCTGTTAAAAACCAAATCATTTCTGCAGTTCCAAATTGCCCACAACAAAGCACATACTCCTACGCGAATGTGTCTAGCTGTTTTGGACTCTATCCCAACAAGGCACGTTCCAAATAACATACTGGTAGAATTCGGAGGAGTAATGTTAAAGGCAATGTGCACCGTCTGCCACAAAACTTTGGCCAACGGGCAATCAAAGAAAAGGTGTTTTATAGTTTCATTCCGATCACAAAAACTACACCTAGTAGATCATGTCCAGTTACGCTTTACCAAGTTATCCTTTGTTAATATGACTTGTTTATGTACAAACCACATAAACACTTTAATTTTCAAAGAAACTATAACTTTCCAAACATATTTGGAACTAGGAATGGTGCTAGAGTTGATGACATCGATATACATCGATTTAACTGTGAACTCTCCAGACCTAGTAAGCTTCCAGCACAACTGATCCGACTGATGAGATAGCTGAACCTCCATCAGTCTACTCACCAAATGAAGCCACACTTCCCACCGGTTGCCAACAAGCGTCCTCCTAAATTGAATATTAATGGATGAACTGCATAATCGTTGCAACAAAAGCATCACGTCATTGAACAATACTATACAGGGACGGATACTGAAGCGCCAGCGGCGTTTCTCCAAGCCAAGTATCCTCCCAGAAGCGCGTGGTAGTGCCATTACCGACTATAAACTTTGTCCTATTAAAGAAGGCTGCTTTGACTCTCATAAGCCCCTTCCAAAAAGGCGAGTCAGTCGGTCTCACCTTACTACGGAGAATCTGCGCCCACGTGGCCTCAGTCTCAACTGATAACTTATACAGCCACTTACTGAGAAGACATCTGTTCTTGACTTCAAGGTTCTCAATGCCAAGGCCCCCCTGGTCCTTTGGTCGACAGATGATATCCCATTTGGCGAGTCTGTATTTTCTCTTTAGTTCATCACTCTGCCAGAAGAATCAGGATCGATAGAAGTCCAGCCTTTTCCTAACACCAACTGGGACTTCGAAGAAGGACAAGAGAAACATAGGCATACTCGTGAGCACCGAATTAATAAGAATCAATCGGCCTCCGTATGACATGAGTTTTCCCTTCCAGCAACTCAGTTTCTTCTCAAACTGATCCTCGATACACTTCCATTCTCTGCTTGTCAGCTTACGATGGTGAATGGGTATACCTAAGTACGTGAAAGGTAATGTCCCCAATTCCCATCCAAACAATTGCCTATAAGCCTCTTGTTCCTCATTGGCTCTACCAAAACAGAACAACTCACTTTTATGAAAGTTAATCTTCAATCCGGTCAATTGTTCAAATAAGCATAACACCAGCTTTATATTTCTCGCTTTTGCCAAGTCGTGCTCCATAAAGATGATCGTATCATCAGCGTACTGCAGGATGGACACACCTCCATCAACTAGATGAGGCACCAAACCACCCACCTGACCGGCCTCCTTTGCCCTACCTATCAAAATTGCCAACATATTAACCACAATGTTAAACAGAATAGAAGACATTGGATCACCTTGTCTCAGACCCTTGTGTGTCTGGAAATAATGACCTATGTCATCATTCACTTTAATACCAACACTCCCTTTTTGCGTGAAAGATTCTACCTGGCGTCGCCAGGCTTCATCAAAACCCTTCATGCGTAAGGCCTGTTGAAGGAAAGGCCATTTGACTTTATCGTACACTTTCTCAAAATCCACCTTGAAAACAACTCCATCTAGTTTTTTCGTGTGAATCTCGTGGAGCGTTTCATGAAGGACCACAATCCCTTCTAGGATGTTCCTGTCCGGCATGAAAGCAGTTTGGGAATGCTGCACCACAGAATGCGCAATCTGCGTGAGCCTATTAGTCCCGACGTTGGTAAATTTTTTGAAACTAACATTAAGAAGACAGATGGGCCTGAATTGCTCGATTCTCACAGCCTCTGTTTTCTTAGGAAGCAGGGTTATCGTTCCAGAATTCAATTGAAAAAGCTGAAGCTGTCCAGAGAATAAATCATGGAACAACAGCAACAAATCCCCCTTAATAATATGCCAGCACTTCTTATAGAACTCTGCCAGAAATCCATCCCGGCCGGGAGCCTTATTATTTTTCATCTGCGAGATGGCCTCAAACACCTCTTTCTCAGAAAAAGGAGGAGCCAAAATATCATTCTCAACAACAATAAGTTGAGGAACATCCTCAATCCTGGACTCATCCAGAGAAACACAGTTACCCTCTGGAGGCCCAAACAACTACTTGTAATACTCGGTAATGTATAAATTTAGGTTCTCCTGTCCTAAAGTCGTTCCTTCATCTTGTTCAAGCTGAAAGATCCTCTTCTTTCTGTGTTTGCCATTGGCGATCATGTGAAAGAATTGAGTGTTCGTGTCCCCCTGGACAACTCGTTGGACCTTAGCCCGCAGCGCCTACTTTAATTCCTCTTCATGAAGAAGCTCTTTCAATCTCATCTCCGCATCAAGCTTGGCATGAAGCTTCGAGGCCGGCAGAACCGTGGTTTCTGCTTTTACATCTAGGGACTAAATAAGGGTAAGGAGCCTTTCCTTTTGGACCTTATAAATCCCACTAAGATGCTTTGCCCACCCACGTAGGAAACTTCTCAAGTGCCTGATCTTATTCTGCCAACGCTCAAGCGCAGTCCTACCTCCTGCATCCTTAGCCCATTCCCTGGCTACGAGATCAAAGAAGCCATCTCATTCAAACCAAGCCAGCTCGAACGGAAATGAGTTTTTGTTTCCCAAGTGGGTAGCCTCACTAGAGTCTAGAAATAAAGGCGTGTGGTCGGAAATACCATGGGAAAGTGCCTGAACTGTTACGAAGGGAACTTCTGTTCCCATTCAACGCTAGCCAGTACTCGATCCAGCTTTTCAAACGTCGGATTTGGCAACGCGTTAGCCCAGGTGAACTTTCTTCCCGAAAGCTCTATCTCTCTCAGATCCAAGCTTTCAATGATAGTATTAAACATAAACAACCATCTCCCGTCAAAGTTATCATTGTTCTTCTCCTCATGCCTTCTAATAATGTTGAAATCACCCCCCACCAGGATTGGAAGTTGCTCAGAGCCGCAAATCCTAACCAGATCAGCCAAGAACTCAGGTTTGAGTTCGGGCTGTGCGGCACCATATACCGCCACCAGAGCCCAATTAAACCCATCGGCCTTTGACCGCACCCGAAACTTAACTGCAAAGTATCCCATCACCACACTTCGGACTTCGAGCGAATCGCATCTAACTCCAAGGTCGCTCAACATACACAACGCCTCTCTGCAATTGAGCTCAACATGGAGTTTTTGAACCCCAAGGTCGCTCGCGAACTGAAGCGCCATGGGACACGCCATCAACTCGATGATTTTCAGCTTCGTGCTCTTGGGAAAGAAATGAGCCGCAACACCTTGAAAGGCGCCGTCGTGGTCACGCAGGACCGCCCCTCCTCCCTTTTCTTCATGCTTTGAAACTGCAACATCAACATTGTCCAACATCCAGCCTCATCAACATTGGCCAACATCCAGCCTTCGCTCCGGTGGCTTCCAGCTCTCAGGTCTCACCTGAACCGGCGTCTTTGCCTTCTTCTAGATTGCCGTATTCCATTCATCAATATACCGACAGACAGAGCTTGATACTTCATGTGCATCTTGTACTCGCTTGCGGTCTCTAGCATTGTTCCTTGCTATCCATAATCCATATAGACCTTGCAGCACTGTTTCTTTCTCCTCATCGCATCCATCCCCCAGCCAGCCCAACATCCACCATGCAATCTCACCACGGGACCGAACATGCGCCATCGATGCTGTCGCCGGAGCTTCCCATAGACCATCTACGGCCTTGGACAACAAATCTAGACCTTCAAACGCTCGTGAACTCGTCCGGGCGCTTCCACGAGCAGGAACTGGCCACTCCTTAAATTTGCTCCTCTGCATCTGGATACCTCATACTTCAAACCTTAAATTCATACAAAACATGCAGAATAAGAAAACCTACGTACTACATAGGTCAAATAACCTACCATATCCTTATCCTCATCGGAGATATCCACGATCTCCATGCTCGGCTCCGGGTACATGCGCGCCAGGCTCAACTCCGGATCCTACAGCTTCTCCACGTCGGCCTCCGCCTCCACGTTTAGTTCGACAAAAATCACATCGGTCGCCACCCGTTCCTGTGGGATGAAGCGCCGCTTGGCCTCGACATAAGCCTCATCCTGATGAACTTCAAGATAACACAACAGTATCATAGATAATGATCATGCATTTCGAAAAGTATCACACACGACATTTGAATAAGGATCTGTCATTTATGGACTGCCATAGGCCGAACAACCAGAAGTCAGACTGGTCTGTTCATTTCACAAGAAGGAGCACGCCTAGATTTCGTCCTTAATAGATGCATAACCAAAACTCCAAAGATGCTCAGGGGCTACTGACTGCGTGCTATATTGGGGGAGGCCCATCGATCGGGAGGCCCGTCCATTGGCTGACCTCAGGGCCTAGTAAGCCAACCCGTGGTAAGGGCCCTTCACCATATAGGAGGCCTATCTTTTGGAAGGTTCTTTATCTTGGCCTATAAGGCACTGACCCCTTAGCTGATCGGGGCTCAAGCTCAGTTAGAAAATTTGTAACCCTAGTCCTTGCCCCCCTTTATAAGGTGAGCTAGGGGTAGTTCAAGGACATCTAACATCCTTGTCATCATCTTGGTAGCAATCATCGCCTTAGACTTGTAACCCCCTCACACGAGGTGATTCCCGCCAATAATCAGACAAAGCAGGAGTAGGGTATTACCTTCACAATGAGGGCTCGAACCTAGATAAATTCCGCATGTGCGATCCATTCTGCAACATTCGCTTGCGCTCTCCACCCTACCAAGGCTACGGATGGTTTTTGGTACCATCAACATGTCTCAACTGTCGTACCCTGAGAGGTCTTATATAGCTTTTCAGGAGCTAGTTTCCATTATAGCGCCTGAAGATGCCTTTATGGGCCGACCCATCTAGCATTCCTAGATGGCTCCTTCCATTCGCTAGCTGGCCTAGTTTGCTCGGTTTTTTTTCCATTGCTTCTCGTTCGCTCGCTCACCTCCACTTGCTCGCCCTTGTGTTTTTTTGCTTGGCTATGTTGTGCTGCTAGTTCAGGAAAACAAATATCACCAGCTTTTTTGATTTTAAAATGTTCAAGAATATAAAAAAGTTTGTGAATTTGAAAAATGTTCATGATTTGAAACAATATTTGCAAATTTGTAAAAATATTAGCATATTAAATCATGAATCTGATTTTTTATGATTTTGGGGAAAAGTTGACAAATATGAAAGAATGTTAGTTCGGAAAGGTCTGTGAATTTGAAAAAGGTTAACAACTTTTAAAAAAGTAATGGATTTAAAAGAAGTTCACAAATTTGGGAAAAATCAGGAATATGCAACAAGTTGACAAATTTGAAACAGTTTGTGTTGTGGAAAAAAACCACAAATTTGAAAAAAATTCTTCATGAATTTGAAATTTTGTTGATGGATTTTGAAATAAAGTTCACAATTTTGAAAAAATTCTCAATATTTTAAAACAAAAACTAAAAACAAAAGAAAAAAGAAAAATGAAAAGGGGGAAAAGTAAAATATAAAGTGAACTGAAAACCAGGTAGGGAAACTAACCAATAACCAAACCAGGGAAAGAGAAAACAAATAAGTTGAAAACTTCCAAAAGCTTCAAAAAAGGGGGAAAATGGTGAAGATAGATGGGCCAACCCATATATATTGCTCCCTTGTTTCAATCGGCGTTGTGTACGAAAAGGCTATTATTTGTCCCTGAATACAAAATGCACTGAACTTTGTAATGTAGGGATCGCATTTAAAGTGCAAGTCGATACATACCGAGTGAACGTGCACCCCTCATCTCCTGATTGCTCGCATATGGGTCGGCCCATATTCAGATTTTCCATGTGCCTTTTCTCCCACCAGTTTATGAAGGGTCTAGAACCTTCCTTGAACCGAATTTTCTTTTTCTATGTGTTTTCCTTCTTTTGGTTTTTTTGGTTACATTTTTCTTGTTTTCTTTTTCTTTTTTTCTTTTCTTTCGTTCGTTAAAATATGAGAATGTTTCTAAAATCCGTGAACAAATTTTGAAATTCATGAATATATTTTAAATTATGGGAACATTTTTTGAATTTTCTATGGCGTGTACCAAAGAAGTGCTCCAAACATTTTTGAATTTCATAATCAAGAGGCTTATTTACTAACCTAAGAAGGCTACTTCAGATAAACTAGAGATGATACCCCGCACGTTGCTGCAAGAATTGGGTGCAATTATTTCTATGAGAAGAGACTATATGAAACTTTTTTATTTGGATTAGCAATATGAGAATTGAAACTAAAGTGTATACATAATTTATTATATTTGAGTATTACATAGTTGTATATTTACTAAATATGAGTAGTATTCATGGTACATATTAATGTGTTTTTTAAGAGAATTGGTAATATGGAACTTTAGTATTTGGATTAGCAATATGAGAATTGAAAATAAAGTGTAAACATAATTCATTATATTTGATTATTACATAGTCGTATATTTATTACATGTGAGTGATGACCCACAAGTGTAGGGATCTATCGTAGTCCTTTCGATAAGTAAGATTGTCGAACCCAACGAGGAGCAGAAGGAAATGACAAGCGGTTTTCAGTAAGGTATTCTCTGCAAGCACTGAAAGTGTAGGTAACAGATATTTTTGTGATAAGATAAATTGTAACAGGTAACAAGCAATGAAATTAAATAAGGTGCAACAAGGTGGCCCAATCCTTTTTGTAGCAAAGGACAAGCCTGGACAAATTCTTATATAGAGAAAAGCGCTCCCAAGGACACATGAGAATTATCGTCAAGCTAGTTTTCATCACGCTCATATGATTCTCGTTCATTACTTTGATAATTTGATATGTGGGTGGACCGGTGCTTGGGTACTGCCCTTTCTTGGACAAGCATCCCACTTATGATTAACCCCTATTGCAAGCATCTGCAACTACAAAAGAATTATTAACGTAAACCTAACCATAGCATGAAACAAGTGGATCCAAATCAGCCCCTTACGAAGCAACTTATAAATTAGGGTTTAAGCTTCTGTCACTCTAGCAACCCATCATCTACTTATTACTTCCCAATGCCTTCCTCTAGGCCCAAATAATGGTGAAATGTCATGTAGTCGACATTCACCTAACACCACTAGAGGAGAGACAACATACATCTCATCAAAATATCGAACGAATACCAAATTCACATGACTACTAATAGCAAGACTTCACCCATGTCCTCAGGAACAAACGTAACTACTCACAAAGCATTTTCATGTTCATAATCAGACGGGTATTAATATGCATTAAGGATCCGAACATATGATCTTCCACCAAATAAACCAACTAGCATCAACTACAAGGAGTAATCAACACTACTAGCAACCCACAGGTACCAATCTGAGGTTTTGGTACAAAGATTTGATACAAGAGATGAACTAGGTTTGAGAGGAGATGGTGCTGGTGAATATGTCGATGGAGATTGACCCCCTCTTGATGAGAGGATTGTTGGTGATGACGATGATGATGATTTCCCGCTCCCGGAGGGAAGTTTCCCCGGCAGAACACCTCCGCCGGAGCCCTAGATTGGTTCCGCCTTATGGCGGCGGAGTTTCGTCCCGTAAGCTTGCTTATGATTTTTTCAGGGTAAAAGACTTCATATAGCAGAAGATGGGCACCGGAGGGCTGGCAGGGGGCCCACGAGGCAGGGGGCGCACCCAGGGGGGTAGGAGGCGCCCCCCGCCCTCGTGGCCAGGGTGTGTGCCCCCTCTGGTACTTCTTCCGCTCAATAATTATTATTAATTCCAAAAATGACTTTCGTGGAGTTTCAGGACTTTTGGAGTTGTGCAGAATAGGTCTCCAATATTTGCTCCTTTTTCAGCCCAGAATCCCAGTTGCCGGCATTCTCCCTCTTTATGTAGCCCTTGTAAAATAAGAGAGATTAGCCATAAGTATTGTGACATAACGTGAAATAATAGGCCATAATGCAATAAATATCGATATAAAAGCATGATGCAAAATGGACGTATCAACTCCCCCAAGCTTAAACCTCGCTTGTCCTCAAGCGGAAGCCGATATCGAAAATTATGCCCACATGTTTAGAGATAGAGGTGTCGATAAAAATAAAATACGGACATGAGGGCATCATGATCATTCTTATAACAACAATATATATAGATTTTGTCATATGATTTATTATGCTCAAGTAACAATCTATTCACAATGTTAAGTATGAATCAGAAACTTCATTGAGAACTAACAAACTATAATCTCAGTCATTGAAGCAATTGCAATTTATCATAACATTGGAAAGAGTCAATATAAGAACTTTTGAGAAAGTCCACATACTCAACTATCATTTAGTCTTTCACAATTGCTGACACTCACGCAATACTTATGGTTATGGAGTTTTAATCGGACACAGAGAAAGATAGGGGCTTACAATGTTGCCTCCCAACATTTTACCTCAAGGGTAATGTCAACAATAATAGCTCATGCTAACTTACATCCAATTGGATATATATATCATGATCTTTCCAACATGAGGTGCTTGCCAAAGGATAAAATGGAAAAGGGAAAGGCGAGGATGACCTTGACTCTTGCATAATGTAAAAGACATAAAGTAAAAGATAGGCCCTTCACAGAGGGAAGTAGAGGTTGTCATGTGCTTTTAGGGTTGGATGCACAAAATCTTAATGCAAAAAAGGTCACTTTATATTGCCACTTGTGATATGAACCTTTATTATGCAGTCCGTCACTTTTATTACTTCCATATCACAAGATCGTATAAAGCTTATTTTCTCCACACTAATAAGTCATACATATTTAGAGAGCAATTTTTATTGCTTGCAACATGACAACTTACTTGAAGGATCTTACTCAATCCATAGGTAGGTATGGTGGACTCTCATGAAAAAACTAGGTTTAAGGATGTTTGGAAGCACAAGTAGTATCTCTACTTGGTGCAAGGAATTTGGCTAGCATGAGGGGGATAGGCAAGCTCAACATGTTTGAATGATCCATGACAATATACTTCAACTAAGATGTGAGAAAACATAACCCATTACATTGTCTTCCTTGTCCAACATCAACTCTTTAGCATGTCATACTTTAACGAGTGCTCACAATCATAAAAGATGTCCAAGATAGTATATTTATATGTGAGAATCTCTCTTTCTTTATTACTTCATATTAATTGCAACGATGACCAAAACTATGTTTGCCAACTCTCAACAACTTTGAATCATCATACTCTTTATATGTGAAGTCATTACTATCCATAAGATCAATATGATCTCTTTTATTTCTTTTTATTCTTTCTATTTTCTCAAGATCATAGCAAGATAGCAAAGCCCTTGACTCAACACCAATCTTTATTATATATAGCTCACGGACCCGATTACATAGAGGGGTCACAAAGCGAAACTCAAGACTAATTCATACCAAAACTTTATTCTACTAGATCAAGATATTACCAAAAGGATCGAACTAAGAAAAACGGTAAAGATAGGAGTGTGATGGTGATACAATACCGGGGCAACTCCCCCAAGCTTGGCAGTTGCCAAGGGGAGTGCCCATACCAATGTGATTATGTCCTCGGAGGTGATGAAGATGGTGATGATGACGGTGGATAATCGCACATCGAGCATAAAAGCTCCTCCAATTTGCGTATGATGCCCCTGAGTGCGACAATATGATCCTTCAACAAAATATTTTCCTGTGTTAGATGCTTGTTTTGTATGCGAGCTAACTCAATCATCTTGAAAGCTTCAATCTCAGTTGGGGTAAAGAGGTTAGGAAGAGGTTGAGGGGTGTTTTCTTCTTCTACTGCCGAAGCTTGATCCTCCATGGCCTTCTTGATCCCATCATCCTTGCTAATCTCCCCAGGTTCTTCTCTCTTTAGTTCTATCTTCAATAGCCAAGCATCCTTGTCTTCATTGTTGGAGGAGGGTGACGTCATGATGCCTGGCCTTGACAAATCTGACAGAAAACAACTCGAAACAAAGACAGAGGATATTTGCGTGGTATGGAGGTCAAAACTTTCGGGAGATTATATAATGAATTTTTACCGACCAAAAGAAGTATTGTGCAAGAAAACAGAGTTCGGAGGGCACACGAGTTGCCCACGAGGCAGGGGGCGCGCCCAGTAGGGTAGGGCGCGCCCTCCACCCTCGTGGACGCCTCATGTCCTTCCCGAACTACTTCTTATTTTCCTATTTTCTTAAATATTCCAAAACGGAGAAAAATTGCTATTAGAATTGTTTTGGAGTTGGTTTACTTACCGTACCACATATCTATTCCTTTTCGGAGTCTGAAACATTTTGGAAAGTGTCCCCTTATGTATTCCTCCGGGTTACGGTTTCAATAACATTAGTTTCAACATTTATAGGATTACCTGAGATATAATGTTTGATTCGTTGACCGTTCACCATCTTCGGATTTGTGCCTCCGAAGTTGTTGATTTTTATGGCACCGGAACGATAGACCTCCTCGATAACGTAAGGGCCTTCCCATTTAGAGAGAAGTTTTCCTGCAAAAAATCTTAGACGAGAGTTGAATAGCAACACATAGTCACACTACAAAAAAAATACACTTCCGTGATGATACGTGTTTGTCACAGTAGGTCGCGTTTTTTGTCATGCATGTACATCCATGACAAATTTATGACAGAATCAAGATAGTCATACCTGTGCTGTCGTAGAAGTGTTCCATGACATTACCAAAGTTATCATCACGGAAGTGTCCACTTCCATGACGATAAATCGCGCGTCACAGAAGTGCTTTTGTCAAGGGTGACCGACACGTGGCATCCACCGTAATGGAACACCGTTAAGCTATCGGGTCGAGTTTTGGATCCGATAACCCGTTAACAGCCCCGACCAATGGGGATTTTCCACGTGTAAAATCATCATTGGCTGGAGGAGACACGTGCCAGGTCCGCGTTGGCACAGGTGTCACTCATCCAATGGGCGAGACGCGCCTATGATATGTTGACACGTGGACCGGCCCATCAAGTTTAAATGGGCCGGCCCAACTAAAGGCCCACAAGATTTTGCGGACCATAATGGGCCGACCCAGCTAAAGGCCCATGAGATTTTGTGGACCATAATGGGCTGGCCCAGCTAACAGCCCACAAGATTTCGCGGGTCATAATGGGCCGGCCCAGGTAAAGGACCACAAGATTTTTGTTTGCCATAATGGGCCGGCCCAGGTAAAGGCCCACAAGATTCTTGCGGATCATAATGGGCCGACCCGGCTAAAGGCCCACGAGATTTCGCTGACATTAACGGGCCGACCCAGCTATAGGCCCACAAGAATTTGAGGGCCCTAGTAGGCCGGCCCATTAATTGGATGCCATGTTTTCGGCCAAATGCCGACCCATATTTGATCCGGTCCATTCATGGCCTGCTACGTTCCGGGCCTAATAGTGGCCCATATGAGATCCGGCCCATTAAAAGCCTACCACATTCTGGGCCAAATTACGGCCCAGATCAGGTATGGCCCTTTAAGAGGCTATGGCCTCAATTATGGCCCATATCAGATTCGGCCCGTCAACTGGACAGTATGCTTTTGGGCCCACTTGCTAGAGGCCCACTTAGTAATTCGGCCTGACATTAGTTTTGGCCTCTTAAGGACCCGTTTAACATTTCGGCCCTATATTAATTTCGGCCTGTTAAATGCCCGTTATACAGTTGGGCCTAACTACGACCCGGTTTGCATCCGGCCTGCTCGCAGCCGATATCTGATTGGGCCAAACAAGGACCGAGACAATTTTGGCCTGTTAAAAGCCCGTGATTTGATTCGCACAATCAGGGGCCGGGGTTCATTTCGGGCTGCTGCCGGCCCGTTTGCTGTTCGGCACGTTTTAGGCCCAACCTACATCGTGATTGCATGACGACCCGATTATGTACCGTAATTTTACGGTTTGACCTGTTTACTGCGAAGACAGGATAAATATACAGTAAAATAACTACAGCATCGTGAATAAGAAAAAACCTAGACTATACAATAAAGAAATTACAGCATATTACATCCACTGGACATCAAAGTTCGCCACTATGATAATAAAGCACAAGCAGACAGCAGATTACATATACTGGGCATCAAAGATTGCCACCAGTGCAAATAAACACGCCGACAAAATAATATACAAAACTGACAACACTTCAATAGAGTTCAAGAAAGGTTAGCCCTGCTGGGGAGCTGCAGCGCAAGCAGCTGAGCAAGATGATGAGACTGCACTTGTTCAATACTTAAATCTTCCTCACTCTGAAAGATAAACAAGCAAACAGATGATATGTTTTGCACATAAAAGTATCAGTGCTGACAATTCATCACATTTCTTACTGACGAATAAAGTGACATAGTTTAAAATTGCATTAACACAATATGGTATTGTTCAGGTCAAGACATGGCAGGAAATGACATTGTGAAGGAGTTGGCAGCTTCACGACACCACTGGATTACAGATCAAGAACTCAAAAGTATCAATGGTTAGTGTGCTGTCAATTTATCCCATTTCAGATTGGCAAATAAAGAGACGGTTTAAATAATACTCCCTCTGTCCGGAATTACTTGTCTTCAAAATGGATGTGTCTAGAACTAAAATACATCTAGATACATCCATTTCAATGACAAGTATTTTCGGACGGAGGGAGTAGTAGAATGATATGACATTGTTCATAGTTAAGACATTGCAGAATATGACATTGTGCTGTAGTGGGTAGGTTCAACACACCACTGGATTACGGATGAAGAACAGAAGCATACATGCAGTGCAAAAGAAGATCACTTGCTCTGTATACTTTAATTTACATGGTACGAATAAGGAACTTGGTTGTACAACGAAAAACTTAAATTGAGAAAGGACAAACTTTTGTTTATGAACTACTCCCTCCGTTCTAAAATAGATGACCCAACTTTATACTAACTTTAGTACAAAATTGGGTCATCTATTTTGGAACGGAGGGAGTACATAATAAACTTTAAACATGCAATTTGATGCAAGCACCAAAAATAAACAGCTGTTACAGTCATGCCTAACCAAATATATACAACAAAGTTTGAAGACTTGAGATGGACAAACTTACATTATTGGTGAAGATAGGCTCTATAAAGGCCTTGTCCATGCTGATGGGGGGGGGAATTCAAGAAGTTTACCACAGAATCTTCTTCATAAGCATTGCCTTTATTCTACATTTTGTTAAGAGTAAATATAGATGTGATAATATACGAAAAAATGGAGAATATTTAAGATAAGATGAAGAGTGATGCTACATAGCCAAGTAGCTATAAATGTAAGTGCAGTGATATAGGCAAAAGGTACAACCAAGAGCAATGCACAACTAAACTTCTTCAGTACCAACCTTATGGTAAGAGTAAATATAGATCTGATGTGTAGAAAATGGAGGGCAAAGGAAAATAAGTTGCAAAGTGATGGTAAATGAACAACTACCTCTCATTATAAGTACACTGATAAAGGACAATATGTACTTACAAGAACAATGCAGAGCTAAAAAAACATTGGCATTGGATATATTCTACACTAATGTAACCATTCATACAGATCAGATAATTTGGAGCGAACAATTGATAAGCAAGCTATCATGCATACTGCTGTCACATAATGAACCAGGTATGTATGCAAGTACAGTGATACAGGACAACATGTACTAATAAGAGCAAAGCAGCAGGCAACATATTTGCGATATCCTGTCGTTCTTTTAAAACCGGAATTCTTCTTCGAGCAGATGTCCTGCAAACAAGATCCGTAAGGCACATGCGGAAAAGTAGAAGTTCAAATTGTCATGTGATTTCATAGACAATACCTCATCCTGGGAATGAGACCAGTGCATAACAATGTTTTTCCATTCAATGTCTTCTAAATTTAGCATAGGAGACTTCACCGGAAATTCGTTTATAGCTAGATTTGCCACCAAAGTGTGATTTCCTCAGGTAACACCGATACTGCTGCAATGCTTCCTTGAAAAGCACAAGCAAGCTTTGCCTGTCATGACTATCTAGATTGACCCTCGCCTAGTTACAACAATGTAATGTAAATCATTGATGTGTTCAATCAGCAGAAAACAGGAAAATAATAACCATGAATAATAGCACTTACATGTAAGTTGGACAGGAAGATGTGAAAATGGTGTTTGTCTTCACAATAATCTTCCCATGATGGGAATATATGCACGTAGTCCCTAACAACGTTGAAAGCATTGTGTTTTAAACTGGGAATAAATGGAATGGGGTTCTAATCTGCAGGAATTGGCCGTCTCTGCAGTTGGGATAGGTCTTTGGCCGGTGGACTTGCTATAATTTTTGCTGGAGTGGGATTTTTCTGTGGTACAGCTGGTGCTATGGCAAATGAAATCGGTATACCTTTTGCTAGAGTGCAGGTCCTGTGTGGTGGGGCTAGTGGTGTGGTCATTGAAGTATGGGTACAGTCTGCTGGAGTCGGTCCTACGTTTTGTGTCACAGCTCTATCGAACATGGTAAAGAAGAGCAAGCAGATTTTGGATAATAAAATGTTGGTTGCCCAGTTCCCACACATGATGAACCAGAGCACATTAAGAATGCAACTCCCAGCTGTCTCTTGACCATTTCAGGCGGTTGGATGAAGATCCTACGTCTCCTAACCCTTCTTCTTCCTCGTCTTTGATTTTTCCCATACAGAACACCGCACGGGCCGCCGGCCGGACCACCGTCCCCCACCACCTGTGTTCCTCCGCCACCCCCACCCCCACCCGCTTCAAGTTTTCTTCGTTCGGTGAGGCCCCACAACTACCCGAGCCCCTTGGATCGCACCGGCGAACTCCGGCGAGCTCTGAAAAATCGACTGACCCAATTTTGGAATTTAGTCTACTATGATTTAACTAGTGTGGAATATAAAAGGGGAAAACCATAAGCATTGGGAGTATAGTGTTGAGCGTGCCATGGCGGATCTGAAGGTGCAAACCGGACAAAGGCAACTTCGCAACCAAGACAAGAAATCAGAGTAAAGCAGTGGCGATCTATTTTCTTGCTGCAATAAATAAGTTGAGCAGATACGAAAGAGTACCGTCTCTGGTGCGGCGCCGTGTACGCATCTGATGAGAATTTGACGGTGCTGTGGTAGCGATGGCTGTCGGTGGCGTGGAAGCAGATCTAGGAGGGTAGACGGTGGCGGCGGGGCGCGGTGGACGAGATGGTCGTAGGAGCAGCGCCGACAAGGTGGACGACGGCAGGGATGAAGCGAGAGGACGGGATGCAAGGATCCCGGTCCGAAGGCGTGGATGAGAGAGGTCGATCTCTTGTAATGGACGATGACGTCGGGGTATCAACTCCGGCATGGTGGAGGAGGACGGCGGTGGATGGGGTGGCGGACGGCGGCGGACGGAGGAGGGTGGGGTGGAGAGGGTGTTTTGGCGCCCACGGAGTACGAATGGGGAAAAGGGAGGTAGAGAGGAAGGGGGGAACCATGTATTCAGGGCGCGCTTGTCTCAAATGCGAGGAAATTTACAAACTTAGCCCCCGTTTCAAATTTCTACTACATCACAGCAACATTAGTCGGTTGGGGATAGGACAGTAATCTCGCATACACCGAATATTTGCCGACGAGAGTTTGTTTTTGGCGCCCACCGTGTATGAATATGAATCGGGGAGGGAGTCGATTTCGGCCGAGGGCACAATGTGTTTTGGCGCCCACCGTGTATGAATCCGGGTGAGAGGCGGTTACGTCAGGTTTGGGTTAAATTACAAACCTACCCCTATCGAAACCTATAGAAATCCAGCAGATAGGCTTTGCGCGGCAGGGATAGGCAGTAGTGATTTCCATCTCGAAGATTTTGGTTTCGGGCGGTTACTGCGACTTTACCCGCTTTGTTCAAATTTTGCACAGTGCATGTTTACCGTGCCAACTCAATTCGAATCCCGTTTGTATTCTACTATTTTTTTTTCCGAGCGGGATCCATTTTCAATTGGAATTACATTCTATATACATCATTTTTTTACATATATACTTTCAAAAGCACAACAAAGAATTCTGCTCCTTTATATGTATAATATGATTTACAAATACAACGATCTCGAAATCTTAAGGTTGAATTCGGAAAAATTTAACCAAATTATGTTCTACTAAAATGTATGGATCAGTAATATCTACATATTAAATAACATAGATGTGTGTGAATTCATATGAGTATGCATGTTTGATAGATCAATTTAGGTTCGAGTATGGATTACATGTATCATCATCTCGAATTCAAATATTTGAATCCCTTTTTTGTTCACTCCTTTCACGCCCATCTCTGTCGCATGCATGCTCCTTCAGGTAGCCATCACTCTCTTTTCTCCAGCTCACCCGCACGCTCACTTCATGTTTCTCCTATCATCGCAAACATGGTCTCTCAACGTCTCCCTTGAGAAGTGTCACACTCTCCCTATCATTATACATTACACGGTTTTCATTATCTCTCACGTCTCTACTGTTCTCTAGTATCACTCGGTACCTAAGCTTTCTTTTTCACCGCCACACACACAGTCTCCACTCGTCTTTCACTTTGTCTTTCTCTCTATGGGATTATCTCACACATCCTATATGTCTCTACATATGACTCATACCACTAAAATTACTCTCTCTCTCTCTCCTGTAGACACAACATTTGTTGCGGTCTCCTTTTCGTCTCCATCCCAGACTGACACCGATCAGACAACCCCAACTACTGTCTACTCTCTCTCCCCCTCATAGACACACACACACAACTTCTGCTTCCACTCCCTTTCCCTACTACCGTCTCTCTCTCACACACACAAAACTCTCGCTTTAGCACCCTGACTCGTATTTCTCTCACAAGCATTTATCGACTAGCTAGCCTCTAGATAGGTTTATACACCCGCACACTCATGCTTCCACCATCGCATACATGTCTCTCTCCTACTCCTTGTATCTATGTAGATTTTTCTTCCCTTCTTGAGACACACCCTCTCGATCGTGCGCACACACACTATCGCCTCATTTTAAGCTGATACCTATCACACACACACACTACTTGTGTCTTTGTCACACATGCACTGCATCCTCCTCCACTCTCTCTCTCTCTCTCACACATGGGCTTTTTGCAACAACTAACAATATGCCATGCGTTGCACGGAACATCAATATGCATTTGTATGAGTAGTTTATCTTGTGGGGGAAAAGGATGAACGAGGGAAGACCTTATTTGCAAATATGGAGAGGGGTGTGGGTATCTTTTTGCAAAATTGCCATAGTTTCCTTCCTATCCGTCAAATATAGATCGGACGGCCTATACTGCAGGATGGCAGGCACACGATCATCACCGACAATGTTTTTTATAAGAGTAGGGATAAAAAATAGAGTTGGTGATGATGGTGGGCCTGCCATCCTGCAATGTAGGTCATCCGATTTATATCTGACGGATAGGAAGGAAAATATGGCAATTTACCCACACTCTTCACCACATTTGCAGATAAGGCCTTCCCTCGTTCATCCTTTTTTCCCACAAGATTTTGATGTTCCATGCAACGCACGGGCATCTTGCTAGTAAGAGTAGAAATTAGACATATACCAGTTCTCGAATCTTGAAACCAACAACATGCCTCCCTTATCTCATCAAAACCGCCAAAGGAATATATTTTGAGTGAAAATAACATATTTTTAGTGATATACGTATTTCAAAACTAGACTTTTTTTTTCTATCAAATCAGTGAATATGTATTAATCTACTTTGATCGTGTGGCAACGCATTGGCACATTGCTAGTAGTTATTATAATTTCTTGGACACCAGACAAATGGTGGAGTACATATACGAAGAGAAGAGGCGCACGCACGCAGTCGGCCTCTCGTTGTATCGCACACATGAGTGTTACGTAAAGGCGACATTAACAAATAAACCCTAAAACCCTAGGTGCACGATTGCTGCATTCGGGGGTACCGGGTACGTGGTGGAGCACCTTTGTAGGAGTTGATGGTCGGGACCACAGGTGAACGACTTGGAGCGCGGTGGCTCGCCAGTTGCCAAAGACCGAGTAGCCACGTTTAAAATATCATTTTTTTAGCGGGGTTAAGAGTTCCGATTTTAAATGGCACGTTATAAGTAGTAAGTAGTTTTTAGAACGATTGGTATGGAGCGAAAATGGTATTCATAGTACTACGTACCTCCTTGGCGTATGGTTGTATGGGTTTATGTTACGAGATGTTGAACCTGGTAGTTCTAGGGCAAATACTATGGTTTAGATTTAGATGCTAGTTTTCAATAATCGGAAGGGGAAACCCTTCTTTGATTAAAAAAACTATTACCTCCATTCTGGTTTACTAGTCCCCATCGTACTTTGGGTCAAAGTTTGTCCATGAATGTTACTTGTAAAATGTGAATGGAAAACGAGATTTTGTTATACCCAAACAAAAAAGGACTGGAGGGAGTGATTGCTCTGACACGGACGCGACCTCTCATAGTGCAGGCATTGAACCGGCACGCCGGCCAAGAGGGCCGCACTCGCTGCAGGCCCGGCTGAGCACGCCTCCTCGCCGCGTGCAACCAGCTTAAGACTACCCCGCCTGCCTTCATAGAATCCGCGCGTGTGCCGGCATCACGTCCTTCCGCGAGCCAGCAGGCATTTTAGAACACAAAAAATGACTAAAATATAATTAATTTACGCATGGTCTTGACTTGTTGTGCTCGCACTGGTAGCAGGAACTAGTAGAGGTTTTTCTTTATTTATAACTCTCCGCACATTTTTTTGGCTTTTGAAGTGAATCATGGTTGTGGACATTATGTATGAATGTGTAGATATCTGTCAGGACCCCGACTCGATGTCACATCGATCTAGCCGGTAACACCTCATATCACTTTGCGGCCTCACGCACGGTATCCCCATGGGTGTCGCCTTACCTTTACCCGGGACCGTTTGCACATTTTGGCTCACGTATATGATAGTGTCACTAGCATCCATATGATAAAGAGCCCGGGCTGACATGACTAGTCGTAAACCCAAAGTGGCACAGACTTACAGGGACAGGCATCCATGACCCAGCTTCGAACGTGTCGGTCATCAGCAAGTGGGTCCGGGCTGTAGCACTGGGCTAGCAGGACTCCGGTAAACCGGGCTGTAGCGGGCTAACAGGACTCCGGTACTCAATGCGTGACATTTCCCCGAAGGGACAGACACAGGAACGAAGAAGGACACATGCCGGCCAGCCTAAGTGTTCCAGAGCAGTAGCAAGCTACCATGGCTCAGCGGTAACACTAGGAGACATTTCCCGGTAAGAGAGGCTACTAAGGATAAACAACTAGATAGTCAGATCCCACACATACCAAGCATTTCAATCATACACACAATATGCTCGATATGTGCAAATACAACGAAGCATCACAACATGACTCTACGACACAAGTACTTTATTTAAGGCTCAGGGAGCCATACATAGCATACACACAGATACGGGTCACACGACCCAGCATTCAAGTCATACAGTCATACAAACCAACAACGGAAGTACATTGTCTGAGTACAGACAACTAGTAAAATAAAAGAGGCTTGGAAAGCCTAGCTATACTACGTGGTCCTTCACAAGCTCAGGGTCACCACCTGGGTCTTTAGCCTACTCGTTGATGTCAACGTCTACATAGAACCCATCAGAAGGGGTTGCAGCGTCTTCTGTAAAAATGTAGATTATAGCAACATGAGTACAAAGGTACTCAGCAAGACTTACATCAGATCCTACATACATGCATATTATCAAGAAGGGTTGGTGGAGTTATTGCAGCAAGCCAGCTTTGACTCTTGGCTAGGCTATCCTACGATACTCCAACTTGAAATGGTTTTGCGCACACGAGTCCACTAGTCACCACTTCAATACACTACCGAGGATCCACCTCCGTCTTCCTACGGAAGAGCCATCCTCGGCACTCACACTTATCTTGAGGCTTTTAGCAGTTTCCATTTACTTGTCTATGAACTGTATAGGCAACCAAGTAGTCCTTTACCGCGGACGCGGCTATTCGAATAGATCATGTTAACCCTGCAGGGGTGTACTTCTTCATACACGCTCTCACCACTTACCGTTGTTTACACGACATGTACTCGGCAACCTTCAAGCGGAAGCCCAACGCGGGTGTCGGCCACGACCTACCTAATCACCTAAGCCTCCAGTCCAGGTTTATCGCCTATCCAGGTTCCATCCGCAGGGAGTCCGGCCGAGGTTTCCCATACGGCCCCGAACGATGTGAACAGGGTTCCCGAGATACCTAACGGGTATTCGGTACACCCGGCCACGTACCTACCGCATCACATCCCACCCCTACGGTCAGCGCTGTCCACGGCCTCCAGTAGGCTACAAACACCAGAAACTACTTGCAACTCCTGGACGGAGAACTAGGGTGAATAAGAAGCCGAGAGGGTCCATTGGTTTCGGGCCCAATGCATGGTAGTAGCTGATTCTTAAATCACACATACAGATCTCAGTGCTTAAGGTCGGCTTCAATGAAACAACCCACCATGTACTCCTACATGGCCTCTCATCGATACCTCTACCAAATCGTGTTCACCACACCACTCTCATTACCGACATAATCATTTCACTCTAGCCCATCACCCAGATGAACCAGACCTGACACGACTCTAAGCATAGCAGGCATAGCAAGGTAGAAACAACACATACATATGGCTCAATCAACTCCTACACATGCTAGTGGGTTTCATCTAGTTACTGTGGCAATGACAGGTCATGCAGAGGAAATGGGTTCAACTACCGTAGCACACAGCAGTTTGAAACGCGTTGTCTTAATGCAGTAAAAGAGAGCAGGAGCGAGAACATGGGTTTGTATCGATATGATCAAATGGTTGGTTGCTTGCCTGATGGTTCGATGCACTGATACGGTTCTTCGTTAGGGTAATCACGGTACTCCTCGGAGGCAGAACCTGTCACAAGGAACACCGATACACAACCATCACCAAACAATGTGCAACAATATGATGCATGTATGAAACATGGCAATATGAGTGTGTTGGGCTAATGTAACTAAAACCAGAAGGGTTTGAACAAATTTGAATCAAAGATTCAAATTTCAAACTCAAACATGGCCTTTTAAAGTGCTTTTCCTTGTTCTGCTTAAAACATCAATTTAACTTGTTTGATCATGCATGAAAATAGTACAGATGGATAGATTGGATTTTTCTGATCATTTTTCATATATAATTTGTCTAATTTGGAGTTACAGAATAAAAGTTATGAATTTTTGAAGTTTAAATAATATTCTGGAATTTCCTGATTTAAATTAAATCCAGAAATACAATTATTGCGCCAGCATGACGTCAGCATGACGTCAGTGGTCAACTGCGGCTGGCTGAAGTCAAACCTGACGTGTGGGGCCCACACGTCAGTGACAGGGGGGGGGGTTAAACAGGGTTAATTTAATCCTAATTACTAATTAGTGGCGCTGGGGCCCACTGGTCAGTGGCAGGGGGTTAACTAACAGTGGTTAGCGCTAATCCTAATTAGCTACAGGGCTGGGCCCACCTGTCAGGGACTCAGGGGGGTCCTGCCGTGGTCAAAGTGGGTCAAACCCACCGGCGACATGACGCCGGCGAGGCCCGAGACGGCGGCGCGATGCGGAATCGCGCTATAGGGCACGGGCGAGGCCGTGCTTGGGCTCGTTGGAGAGCCCTTGCTCCCGCGCATCGAATGGTGGTGGTGGCCGTGCCGGAGGTGGCCGGAATCGACGGCGGCGAGCTCGGCTGCGGCCGCCGGGGTTCGGTCGTGCACGGGAACGGTGCTGCTGCTCGCAAGCGAGGGAGCTGAGGCGCTGGAGGGGTGCTACGGGTCCTTACGGACTTGTTGGACTCGCCGGGGTGACCAAATGGTCACCGGAGCTGCGTCGACGGCGAGCTCGGCGACGGCGGAGGTTCGGCCGTGGTGGGGAGGAGGCTACGGTGAGGGAACGAGGGGGAGGAGAGGGGGAAACGGTGGCATAGCTCACCGCGGTTGCAGTGGGCGTCGAAGCGGGCTCGGGGACGCGCTGGAGACGGCGAATCGACGGCGACGGTGGTCGGAGCCCGAGGAGGGGAACGGCGACGTGGCGGCGATGCAGGGCTTCCGGAGGCCCGTGGAGCGGTGGGGAGGAAGAGGGGGTCGAGGCGGAGCTCCTGAGCTAGTCGGGGGAGCGAGGGGTGGCCGGGGACGGCTGCTATGGCGAACGGCGGCGACGGTGGTGTTCGGCCGTGTGAGAGAGAGAGCGAGGGAGAGGAGGGAGGAACTGAGGGAGAGTGAGAGAGAGCAGGGGGGAGAGGCGTGGCGTCGTCCGGGGCATCAAGCGAGGAGGGGAGGGCAGGCAGGCAGGGAGAGAGGTGGCGTGGCGCGGTGGCGCGCGCGCGCGCCGGCCACACTCCCCTCCCTCTGTCGAGGACGAAGACGACAGAGGAGGGAGGTGGGCCGGGCCGCCTGCTGGCTGGGCCGGCCAGCTGGATGGGCCGCACAGTGGAGGAGCCCAGGTAAGTTTCTCCCTTTTATTTATTTTCTGTTTTCTAATTTCTGACATTTGTTTTGATTTAAAAAAAATATTAAATCATTTTATTAACTTATGCCAATTTTTGCAGGAGCTAGATATATTATTCCAGAGCTCCTTTATAAATGGCATAATATTTGGACATATATTAATATATATAATTAATATATTTCCAATGCAAATATTTATGCATTAATTCCAAAAGCCCAAAATAAATACCTATGAACTCTTAAAAATATTGGTTTGATTTTTATCTCTGTCCAATATTTTCAGAGAGTCACATGAGCATTTTCTTGGACCCTTTTGGAGAAATTTTTATTTGGATCATTTTCAAAATGATTCTGAGGGTTTCACAGATCCCCATTTCAAGTTTCTGATGAAAGAGTAAACATGATGCAACACTCTAATGCATGACTAGCTAGGGTGTGACAACTCACCCCCACTCAAAAGAATCTCGTCCCGAGATTTGGGTACCTCCGGGAAGAAGGCGGGATACTCAAGTCGAAGACGATCCTCCCTTTCCCAAGTCGCTTCATCCTCAGAATGATGAGACCACTGAACTTTGAGGAACTTGATATTCTGACGTCGAGTGGTACGCTCGGCCTGATCGAGGATACGGATGGGGTACTCTCGATATGTAAGATTATCTTGGAGATCAAGCGTTTTGTGGTCCACTTCACGGATAGGATCCGAGAAGCAACGCCTGAGTTGAGAAACGTGGAAGACATCATGGACTCTGGAGAGATGCGGAGGTAGTTCCAACTGGTAGGCAACTTCTCCTCGTTTGGCGAGAATGCGAAAAGGTCCAATGTAACGAGGAGCCAATTTGCCTTTGATACCGAAACGATGGGTTCCCTTCAGAGGGGTGACCCGAAGATAAGCCTTCTCGTCAACCTCGAAAGTCATAGCCTTATGTTTTCGGTCATATTGACTCTTTTGACGAGATTGGGCTGTTTTCAACTTTTCACGAACGATGCGAACTTGTTCTTCTGCTTCCTGAATCATATCCGGGCCAAAGAATTGTCTTTCCCCGGTCTCTGACCAGTTAAGGGGTGTTCGACACCGTCGTCCATAGAGAACTTCAAAAGGGGCTTTACCCAAGCTAGATTGATAGCTGTTGTTGTAAGCGAATTCGGCAAATGGAAGGCACTTCTCCCAATCCATTCCAAATGAGATAACAGAGGCTCGAAGCATTTCTTCTAGAATCTGGTTGACGCGTTCCACTTGACCACTCGACTGAGGGTGGAAGGCGGTGCTAAAGGAGAGGCGGGTTCCCATAGCATTTTGGAAACTTTCCCAAAATCGAGAGGTGAAAAGACTTCCTCGATCCGAGTTAATTTCCAAAGGAACACCATGGAGGGACACTATTCGGGAGATGTATAAGTCTGCCAGCTGACTAGCGGTTATACTCTCACGAACAGGTAGGAAATGGGCTACTTTGGAAAGACGATCGACAACGACGAAAATAGCATTATGCCCTCTCTTGGTCCTGGGAAAACCGGTAATGAAATCCATACTAATTTTATCCCATTTCCATTCAGGAATAGCTAAGGGTTGAAGGGTGCCAGCAGGCCGTTGGTGCTCTGCTTTTACACGACGACAGACGTCGCAATTAGCAATATACTGAGCAATTTCTCTCTTCATCCTAGTCCACCAGAACCTCTGGCGTAGGTCCTGATACATCTTAGTACTACCGGGATGAATGGTGAGAGGAGATTCATGAGCTTCCTTAAGGATCAAACACCTCAGGTTTCGCACTTTGGGAACCACTAGTCGATTCCCGAAGTATACGACCCCTTGATCATTAATGGAGAAGCAATTCGCAATTCCTTTCTGAATGTTTCTCTTGATGCGGGAGATTCCCGGATCTACCTTCTGTGCTTTGATAATCTGATCCGTAAGGGTAGGTTTCGCTACCAAGGTGGAAAGAAAACCTTGAGGTACAATGTGAAGGTTAAGCTTCCGAAATTCCTCATGGAGAAGCGGTTGACTTTGTTGTAACATCAGGTTGTTACAATAAGATTTACGGCTTAGCGCATCAGCCATGACGTTGGCTTTCCCTGGGGTGTAGGTTATTCCTAAGTCGAAGTCTGTGATCAACTCAACCCAACATCTTTGCTTGAGATTCAGATCCGGTTGGGTGAAGATGTACTTCAGACTTTGGTGATCAGTGAATATTTCGCAACGATTACCGAGGAGGTAATGTCGCCAGGTCTTAAGTGCATAGACTACGGCTGCAAGTTCTAGATCATGAGTAGGATAATTCTCCTCATGTGGGTGCAATTGCCGTGAAGCGTAGGCAATTACATGTCGATCTTGCATAAGGATGCAACCTAGTCCTTGTCGCGAGGCGTCGCAGTAGATAACAAAGTCTTTGGAGAAGTCTGGCGGTACCAGTACGGGAGCAGAAGTCAGGCGTCTTTTCAATTCCTGAAAGCTGTGCTCACATTGTGGAGTCCATTCGAACTTCTTATCTTTCTTGAGGAGTTCAGTTAGAGGTTTAGCAACCTTGGAGAAGTTCTCGACAAAGCGACGACAATAGCTCGCTAAGCCTAGAAAACTCCGAACTTGCTTGACCGATTCAGGTGGAGTCCAATTAAGGACGGCTTGAACTCGCTCAGGGTTAATAGCAATACCTTTACCAGATATTACATGACCCAGATAGGTCACCTCTGACAACCAGAATTCACATTTAGAAAATTTGGCATAAAGGTGATGCTCTCGAAGTTTCTTCAACACTAGCCTTAAATGTTCGGCATGTTCTTTCTCGTTCTTGGAGTAGATGAGTATATCATCGAGATAAACTACGACGAATTTATCCAAATACTCCATGAAGATTGAGTTCATTAACCGAGAAAAGGTGGCTGGAGCGTTGGTTAATCCGAAGGACATGACGGTGTACTCGTATTGGCCATAACGAGTAACAAAGGCCATTTTAGGAATGTCCCCGTTTCTGATTTTGATTTGATGGTAGCCCAACCTCAAATCCATCTTGGAGAAGACTGAGGATCTAGCGAGCTGATCGTACAGGTCGTTGATCCTGGGAAGCGGATATTTGTTCTTGATTGTGACCAAATTGACAGGTCGGTAATCTACAACCATCCGGTCCGTACCATCCTTCTTCTTGACGAATAGGACGGGGCAAGCCCACGGAGATGAGCTAGGTCGGATGAAACCCCTTTTCAAAGACTCATCGAGTTGTTTCTTAAGCTCGGCTAGTTCTAAGGGTGCCATCTTATAAGGTCTTCTAGCAATCGGAACGGTTCTTGGAATGAGGTCTATTACGAACTCAACATCCCTGTCAGGTGGAACACCTGGCAATTCCTCTGGGAAAACATCCGGAAAGTCACGGACTACCGGAACGTCCTCCAGGTCTGGCAAAGGGCTGGCGTTAAGAGAATATAATTGTCGCTTGGCTAATCGGGTCAAGACATTGACTATCTTGCCCGAAGGGTGAGTGAGTTGAACAGTCCTAGAGAAGCAATCAATTTTGGCATGATGAGCTGACATCCAGTCCATACCCAAAATGATATTAATATCTGAAAATTTAAGGGCTATCAACGATGCAAGGAAAACAAGTCTGTCGACTTGGATTTCATTTCCATAACTTACCCTAGAGGTCTGCCATCTAGACCCGGGAGTAGAAATTTCCATAGTGGATGGCATGTCACAGAATGCAACGTTATGCAAACGAGCATAGTTCTCGGATATAAATGAATGAGAGGCTCCTGTATCGAAAAGAACAGATGCCGGGTGGCAGTTAACAAGAAGCGTACCGAGAACAACGTTGGGATCCTCTTGAGCTTCTTCGGCAGAGATACAGTTGACATGGCCACGTGAAACGGTGACCGGTTTGGCGTGGAATATTTTTCCTGTCGGCTTGCCACGGCCAACAGCTTTAGCAGATTGGTTGGGGTTGGCCTGGGGACACTCACGCATATAGTGGCCAGATTCCCCACATTTGAAACAAGTCACGGAACTGGTACGTGGAGGAGCATTATTGGTTAGACCCCCATAGGGCTTGGCCGGTGCAGACTGTTGAACAGGGCGAGGCGCCTGGAAAGATGGCCTCGGTGTGAACCTGGGTGGCAGGGCGGTGTTGGGTACCCACACGCGGCGCTTCTGAGGACCAGCACCGGATGAGGAACCCATGTCACGGCCATGCTTGCGTGTTGCGTCATAGTCAGTCTGACCAGTTTCAGCACTGATGGCTTTGTTGACAAGTTTCTGGAAAGATGTGCACTCATGCAGACGGAGGTCGCGGTGAAGCTCAGGACTAAGGCCCTTACGGAACCTTGCTTGCTTCTTGGCATCAGTAGACACTTCCTCAGTTGCATATCGTGCGAGATTACCAAACTCCCTGCTGTAAGCATCCATAGAAAGTCGGCCTTGGGTGAAACTGCAAAATTCCTCACGTTTATGGTCCATGAGACCCTCCGGAATGTGATGTTCATGGAAAGCCTCGCTGAATTCAGCCCAAGTAGTGACATGGCCCGCTGGGCGCATAGCTCCATAATTCTCCCACCATAGACTGGCGGGGCCTTCAAGATGATATGCAGCAAAGTTGACCTTGTCAACCTCCGCTACCAGCGCGGAACGCAGTTTGTGAGCAATACTACGAAGCCAGTCATCAGCGTCGAGAGGCTCGACGGAATGGTGGAACGTGGGTGGATGCAATTTGATAAAATCACTGAGTGACACCACGTTAGTCCTCTGATGGTGTGCTGTGTTCTGTTCAATACGCTCCAACAAACGGTTGGTCTCCCGCTTGTTTCTCTCAGCTTCCATCATAACCTCGGCTAGGGAAGGAGGATGAGGCAGATTTGCATCCCTGACTTCACTGCCTTCGGCCTGCTCTTGAGGAGCAGGGTTAGTGCGCGTGTTGACCATCCTAGGTAAACAAGACAAAGATTTAGTCAGGATGATAAAATTCCGACATAGGATATAAAATGTAAGGAATAACTCGAAATGCAAGATGATCATCCGTATGACATGGTAGATACAGAAACTGCTTCTTTTATTCCATCGTCATACACACCATACAGGGTTTAGTACAAGACCAAACAAAGTACTATTACGGTGAGAAAAGGATTACATCTCATCGGAGGCATCTCAAGCTCCTATACATTATTTTCTACACCTCCGGAAAGAGTACAAACTAGGTCATATCCCACGAGTCACGCGGGACGATAGACGACACAGCTAGTGCGAACTAGTGATACTACCACTAACTCAGACCGATCCGTAGTAGTCCTCGTAGAAGTCACCTCCATAGCCTGGAAGCTCAACATGATCATCCGGAAACAGACGATCTCGCGGAGCTTGTGGACCAAAGGGGCTAGGATGAGGTCGTGGACCAACAAACGGTGGCCTGCGGGGACCGCGAGGTGGGGTGATGCCTCCTACATCACGCCAAACCATCACGTCTGGCAGAGCAGATCTCACAGGATAGAGATCGCGCATATCTGAATATCCAGCTTGCACCGCCGGTGCGAACCGAGTCAAGGTGGCCCAGTGGTCAGCACGGGTATTGAAGAGCTCTAACCTTAAGGCCCGATTTTCACGGTCCTTATCCTCGAGCATCTCAGCAGTGGTGCGAGTCCGTGAATCCTCCTGAGTGGGGTCAGCATAGATAGCCTGGAGATACCCTTGTGCTCCCGGAAGTGATCCTGGCATATACCGGAAATCAGAGTCCCGAAATAGACCAGATCTGACTCGCATAATGGTCATCATAGAGTAGGCGGCGTCCTGCACAGCCATCTCGATAGTAACCCCGAGTCCATAGGAGCAGTGAAGAGGCTCGTGGATCCAGGATAAGATGGAAATATCCTGACAGTGCAGAGATACTGGCTTTGATTAAAGTCTCGGAATTGCTCTTCGACCGTGTACTCGGGATACCAGCGGTATCCAGCCTCAGTCATTACCCTGACCAACTTAGCAGTATGGCCGGGTACATCTAGGCATCGAGTCAGGCGAACCACTTGATTGAGGTCGCGAGTGGCCATCTGAAAGCACAATCATAATGCAAAGGCATTAGAATTTCTAGCAAAATTTCGGCAGCATAACAGTTGTAAATGCTCAAGAAGGATTTTGAGACATTTGACAAAGGATTTCATACACACTCAACATCATCATATCAAAGTTCTGAATCCATTCTAACAACATAATGTGGTAGTAGAACTGAACTAGACTTGTATCCATCAAACTTATAAGGTACTACTGATTAGTAACACGTGATCCTGATAGAGAGAACAGATCCTAATTCCTTAACCCCCGGTGGAAGAATGGACTGACTCAGATCAGAATGTCATAAGATAAAGGAGTAAAAGAGCCTTACGTTCCAACCCACAAACAATTCCCCTACATATAACTAAAGAATCTCTAGACTCAACATCGACCAGTTTGGCTTGGAGAACCTACAGGCAGTCCGGCTCTGATGCCAACACTGTCACATCGATCTAGCCGGTAACACCTCATATCACTTTGCGGCCTCACGCACGGTATCCCCACGGGTGTCGCCTTACCTTTACCCGGGACCGTTTGCGCATTTTGGCTCACGTATATGATAGTGTCGCTAGCATCCATATGATAAAGAGCCCGGGCTGACATGACTAGTCGTAAACCCAAAGTGGCACAGACTTACAGGGACAGGCATCCATGACCCAGCTTCGAACGTGTCGGTCATCAGCAAGTGGGTCCGGGCTGTAGCACTGGGCTAGCAGGACTCCGGTAAACCGGGCTGTAGCGGGCTAACAGGACTCCGGTACTCAATGCGTGACATTTCCCCGAAGGGACAGACACAGGAACGAAGAAGGACACATGCCGGCCAGCCTAAGTGTTCCAGAGCAGTAGCAAGCTACCATGGCTCAGCGGTAACACTAGGAGACATTTCCCGGTAAGAGAGGCTACTAAGGATAAACAACTAGATAGTCAGATCCCACACATACCAAGCATTTCAATCATACACACAATATGCTCGATATGTGCAAATACAACGAAGCATCACAACATGACTCTACGACACAAGTACTTTATTTAAGGCTCAGGGAGCCATACATAGCATACACACAGATACGGGTCACACGACCCAGCATTCAAGTCATACAGTCATACAAACCAACAGCGGAAGTACATTGTCTGAGTACAGACAACTAGTAAAATAAAAGAGGCTTGGAAAGCCTAGCTATACTACGTGGTCCTTCACAAGCTCAGGGTCACCACCTGGGTCTTTAGCCTACTCGTTGATGTCAACGTCTACATAGAACCCATCAGAAGGGGTTGCAGCGTCTTCTGTAAAAATGTAGATTATAGCAACATGAGTACAAAGGTACTCAGCAAGACTTACATCAGATCCTACATACATGCATATTATCAAGAAGGGTTGGTGGAGTTATTGCAGCAAGCCAGCTTTGACTCTTGGCTAGGCTATCCTACGATACTCCAACTTGAAATGGTTTTGCGCACACGAGTCCACTAGTCACCACTTCAATACACTACCGAGGATCCACCTCCGTCTTCCTACGGAAGAGCCATCCTCGGCACTCACACTTATCTTGAGGCTTTTAGCAGTTTCCATTTACTTGTCTATGAACTGTATAGGCAACCAAGTAGTCCTTTACCGCGGACGCGGCTATTCGAATAGATCATGTTAACCCTGCAGGGGTGTACTTCTTCATACACGCTCTCACCACTTACCGTTGTTTACACGACATGTACTCGGCAACCTTCAAGCGGAAGCCCAACGCGGGTGTCGGCCACGACCTACCTAATCACCTAAGCCTCCAGTCCAGGTTTATCGCCTATCCAGGTTCCATCCGCAGGGAGTCCGGCCGAGGTTTCCCATACGGCCCCGAACGATGTGAACAGGGTTCCCGAGATACCTAACGGGTATTCGGTACACCCGGCCACGTACCTACCGCATCACATCCCACCCCTACGGTCAGCGCTGTCCACGGCCTCCAGTAGGCTACAAACACCAGAAACTACTTGCAACTCCTGGACGGAGAACTAGGGTGAATAAGAAGCCGAGAGGGTCCATTGGTTTCGGGCCCAATGCATGGTAGTAGCTGATTCTTAAATCACACATACAGATCTCAGTGCTTAAGGTCGGCTTCAATGAAACAACCCACCATGTACTCCTACATGGCCTCTCATCGATACCTCTACCAAATCGTGTTCACCACACCACTCTCATTACCGACATAATCATTTCACTCTAGCCCATCACCCAGATGAACCAGACCTGACACGACTCTAAGCATAGCAGGCATAGCAAGGTAGAAACAACACATACATATGGCTCAATCAACTCCTACACATGCTAGTGGGTTTCATCTAGTTACTGTGGCAATGACAGGTCATGCAGAGGAAATGGGTTCAACTACCGTAGCACACAGCAGTTTGAAACGCGTTGTCTTAATGCAGTAAAAGAGAGCAGGAGCGAGAACATGGGTTTGTATCGATATGATCAAATGGTTGGTTGCTTGCCTGATGGTTCGATGCACTGATACGGTTCTTCGTTAGGGTAATCACGGTACTCCTCGGAGGCAGAACCTGTCGCAAGGAACACCGATACACAACCATCACCAAACAATGTGCAACAATATGATGCATGTATGAAACATGGCAATATGAGTGTGTTGGGCTAATGTAACTAAAACCAGAAGGGTTTGAACAAATTTGAATCAAAGATTCAAATTTCAAACTCAAACATGGCCTTTTAAAGTGCTTTTCCTTGTTCTGCTTAAAACATCAATTTAACTTGTTTGATCATGCATGAAAATAGTACAGATGGATAGATTGGATTTTTCTGATCATTTTTCATATATAATTTGTCTAATTTGGAGTTACAGAATAAAAGTTATGAATTTTTGAAGTTTAAATAATATTCTGGAATTTCCTGATTTAAATTAAATCCAGAAATACAATTATTGCGCCAGCATGACGTCAGCATGACGTCAGTGGTCAACTGCGGCTGGCTGAAGTCAAACCTGACGTGTGGGGCCCACACGTCAGTGACAGGGGGGGTTAAACAGGGTTAATTTAATCCTAATTACTAATTAGTGGCTCTGGGGCCCACTGGTCAGTGGCAGGGGGTTAACTAACAGTGGTTAGCGCTAATCCTAATTAGCTACAGGGCTGGGCCCACCTGTCAGGGACTCAGGGGGGTCCTGCCGTGGTCAAAGTGGGTCAAACCCACCGGCGACATGACGCCGGCGAGGCCCGAGACGGCGGCGCGATGCGGAATCGCGCTATAGGGCACGGGCGAGGCCGTGCTTGGGCTCGTTGGAGAGCCCTTGCTCCCGCGCATCGAATGGTGGTGGTGGCCGTGCCGGAGGTGGCCGGAATCGACGGCGGCGAGCTCGGCTGCGGCCGCCAGGGTTCGGTCGTGCACGGGAACGGTGCTGCTGCTCGCAAGCGAGGGAGCTGAGGCGCTGGAGGGGTGCTACGGGTCCTTACGGACTTGTTGGACTCGCCGGGGTGACCAAATGGTCACCGGAGCTGCGTCGACGGCGAGCTCGGCGACGGCGGAGGTTCGGCCGTGGTGGGGAGGAGGCTACGGTGAGGGAACGAGGGGGAGGAGAGGGGGAAACGGTGGCGTAGCTCACCGTGGTTGCAGTGGGCGTCGAAGCAGGCTCGGGGACGCGCTGGAAACGGCGAATCGACGACGACGGTGGTCGGAGCCCGAGGAGGGGAACGGCGACGTGGCGGCGATGCAGGGCTTCCGGAGGCCCGTGGAGCGGTGGGGAGGAAGAGGGGGTCGAGGCGGAGCTCCTGAGCTAGTCGGGGGATCGAGGGGTGGCCGGGGACGGCTGCTATGGCGAACGGCGGCGACGGTGGTGTTCGGCCGTGTGAGAGAGAGAGCGAGGGAGAGGAGGGAGGAACTGAGGGAGAGTGAGAGAGAGCAGGGGGGAGAGGCGTGGCGTCGTCCGGGGCATCGAGCGAGGAGGGGAGGGCAGGCAGGCAGGGAGAGAGGTGGCGTGGCGCGGTGGCGCGCGCGCGCGCTGGCCACACTCCCCTCCCTCTGTCGAGGACGAAGACGACAGAGGAGGGAGGTGGGCCGGGCCGCCTGCTGGCTGGGCCGGCCAGCTGGATGGGCCGCATAGTGGAGGAGCCCAGGTAAGTTTCTCCCTTTTATTTATTTTCTGTTTTCTAATTTCTGACATTTGTTTTGATTTAAAAAAATATTAAATCATTTTATTAACTTATGCCAATTTTTGCAGGAGCTAGATATATTATTCCAGAGCTCCTTTATAAATGGCATAATATTTGGACATATATTAATATATATAATTAATATATTTCCAATGCAAATATTTATGCATTAATTCCAAAAGCCCAAAATAAATACCTATGAACTCTTAAAAATATTGGTTTGATTTTTATCTCTGTCCAATATTTTCAGAGAGTCACATGAGCATTTTCTTGGACCCTTTTGGAGAAATTTTTATTTGGATCATTTTCAAAATGATTCTGAGGGTTTCACAGATCCCCATTTCAAGTTTCTGATGAAAGAGTAAACATGATGCAACACTCTAATGCATGACTAGCTAGGGTGTGACAATATCTGTGAACATGAGTTTGATGTGGAAGTTGGACTTGGAATGTCGGGCTTGCGCGTGAACTATACCATGTCCAATGCTTCGTCTGTTATTGTTTGGAAAGTAATTGTTGTTATTACATGACCCAAAAAAACATTTTGTGCCACATCAGTAGATGCACAGACACCACAACAGGCATGCTGACTGGATAAACATTTGAACCTAGCTATTATGAAGGAAATTTTGTATTGTCAACAGTTTTAGATAGCAGGAGACGCCTAGCCTGCTCTGCCTCTGCTAGCTTATTTCTGGCTTCTTCCATCTCTTCTTTGGCTTGGGTGAAGAGAGCATCTGATTGCTCTTTTCGCTTCTTCAGGAACTCAGCTGCATTCTCAAGGGCTGCTGCACGCTTTCTTTCAGCCTTTACTAATGCCATGAGGACACGAACAGCTGACCACTCCACCTGGCTTGTGTGTAATCCAGCATCATTTGGGAATTTGCACCTTGTGACTAATCCAACATCATTAGGGAACTGGCACCTTGTGTGTAATCCAGCCTCATTTTGGAAACATGATCTCGAGGTTGACCATACTTCCCTCCTTGCAGGAACTGCATCCTGACATGAAGTTACTTCTTTTTTAGATCAATACTCAGAGAAACCTAGATCCATTTAGTAGAAGCCAGATAAACAGAACTTGGAGAAGTGAATTCAAAAGGAAAAGAAATATAAAAACAGGCTACACGGTGAGAACACCCACTTCCTACACCAAGTTAAAAATGAAAGCATTAGGACGATTAATACTCTTCTTATTACACATCGAAGAACACCACGCTTAAGAGAAACAGAAACTACTACACATTGAAGAACACGAGGCTAAACGAAAGGATGTTACTTACCAAAGCTCGTTTTACAAGTTCGGTGCAGCTCCTCTTTAACTTGCCACGCTCCTTGAAGATGTCCCGAATATCCCGTGTTTGGTCTTCATTGCTCCTCTGCATGTTCACACTCGTGGTTTCAAAATCTCAACATGGCAAGAAAAATACTACTAGTAATACTCGCGCATCTTGTGGGCAACATTAAAGCACTCGTCTGCCATGTTAGAGCATCTGCAACAGAATCGCAACGCGCGGTGCTTTAAAAAAGCGTTTACAGTGCTGAGATCGAGAAGTAGATACTAGAGAGTAGAGGATAGTTCTCAGCATAGATAGATAAGAAAAAGATAATTCAACTACTCCTCGTCGTCCGACTTCTCCTCGGTGATGTCCTCCTCCGACGTCTGACTGTAGGCGTGAAGATACCGATTGTCGTCGGATTCCCAGGGTGAGCTGCTCCTAGCCTCATGTTCAATTCAGCGTCCGCTTTTCTCCTACGCTTGTCCTCGCGATAGGCGGCTCGCTCCGCCCTCCTCTTATCCCTCTCCGCCTCCTTTGTGCGTAGAACTCGCGCTCGTTGATGATGTCCTGCGGGAAGTGTTGGCGCCACAACACAATGGCTTCCTCGTCCATCTCGGCGATGCTGAGACGGTGCTCCCGCCTCCGGTTGTCGCGACGATCCTCATCGGTGCTAAGCCGCAGCAGAGGCGCGAGCTCCTGCGCACGCTCCCGCGTCAGCATGTTGGGGAAGTTCAATGTTCTATGAGGCCACCGGAGGCGCCACGCCGCCGCGTCGTACGCGCGGGCGGCCTCGGTGGCGGCGTCGAAATTGCCGAGGCCAAGGCGCATCCCGTGGAACCGGCTCTCGAAGGAGAAGCCGCCGGAGGGGCGCGTGCAGATGCCGCGATATCCCCAAGTTTCCCGGCGATGCTGCGGCATGGTGGCGCGGCGGCGGAGAGGCGAAAAAGAGCGGGGAGAGAGCGGTGGCGAGGCACAGAGCGGTGGCAAGGCACAAAGCAGTGGGAGGGCGTTGGATTTTATAAAGCGCGTCGGACGCCGCGCGCCAAAACTAGCGCATGCCCGGCCGCTTTTTCCCGCGTGCGCGCGATCCTTTCCTGACGTCTCTGCTATCTCTACTCTCTTCTCTACGGTTGTATTTATTTAATATTTAATATTTAATATTTATCTCTACTTGTCTACTTTTTTTTCTCTATACTTTTTTTTCTTGCAAATATAGGCCGTCCGATTTATATCTGATAGATAGGAAGGAAACAAATGGGAATTTTGCAAAAAGATACCCATACCCCTCTCCAGATTTGCAAATAAGGCTTTCCATCGTTCATCCTTTTCTCCCACAAGATAAACTACTCATACAAATGCATCTTGATGTGTGCAATGCATGGGCATCGTGCTAGTTCTAAAAACCTTTCCATCATTTGCCACACTGCTGGTTGCAGATGAAAAACCTACCCAAGCACAGCGAGATACAGGAGCGACGCACAATTACAAGCTGATATTCTGTTGGACAATGGAGGCTATAACCAATTACTTTTACGGGAACAATAGCACCCAGGAAAATTGAAGGGTAGGTATGAACAGAATTGGAACTGCACATGTACTGCTAAGTGATTCAATACACACATTACCAATCGAGGAGGAGAACGATGGTCGCGGCGGCCTCTGTGAGTCATGGTCGGCAACGGGAGTCAGTTCATTGTCCACGACGGTGGTACTTCTGCGCTTGGCGTCGGCTTCCGGGAAGCAGATCTGAGACCGTGGAAGACGATGCCAGGGAAGAGGCTCCGTCTACGACGACGACGGTGGACTGGTTCCAGTGTGGCATGGCAATGAGGAGCCTGGGCGCGCGGGCTGGAGCAGTACGGCAAGGTCGTTCGCGCGCTTCTTGACGGCAGTGAACTTGCGGATGGAGTTGACCATCATGTCGTCCATGCGATAGGCGAAGCCGGCGTCGGCGAGGGCTACGATGCCTGCGGTCGCCAGCACCATCTAGAAACGCTGCGCGGTGCGGGGCCACAGGCCGGCGCCTTGGATGATTTGGCACAGCCGACTACCGCTCGCGTCCATCGCCTCCATAGGTGCTAGTGGCTTCTGGTCACTTGGTCTTGGATTGGAGTGAGCAGTGTTGCGCAGAGACTTGGGAGTAGATGGATTGGAGTGGTGGGGCGCCTTTATTATATGAGAGTCCAAACTCTGTTGCATTCACTATTGGAAATATGCCCTAGAGGCAATAATAAAAGGATTATTATTATATTTCCTTGTTCATGATAATTGTCTTTATTCATGCTATAATTGTATTACCTGGAAATCGTAATACACGTGTGAATACACAGACCATAATATGTCCCTAGTAAGCCTCTAGTTGACTAGCTCATTGATCAACAGATAGTCATGGTTTCCTGACTATGGACATTAGATGTCGTTGATAACGGGATCACGTCATTAGGAGAATGATGTGATGGACAAGACCCAATCCTAAGCATAGCACAAGATCGTGTAGTTCGTTTTTGCTAGAGCTTTTCCAATGTCAAGTATCTCTTCCTTAGACCATGAGATCGTGTAACTCCCGGATACCGTAGGAGTACTTTGGGTGTACCAAACGTCACAACGTAACTGGGTGACTATAAAGGTGCACTACAGGTATCTCCGAAAGTGTCTGTTGGGTCGACACGGATCGAGACTGGGATTTGTCACTCCGTATGACGGAGAGGTATCACTGGGCCCACTCGGTAGTGCATAATCATAATGAGCTCAAAGTGACTAAGTGTCTGGTCACGGGATCATGCATTACGGTATGAGTAAAGTGACTTGCCGGTGACGAGACTGAACGAGGTATTGGGATACCGACGATCGAGTCTCGGGCAAGTAACATACCGTCTGACAAAGGGAATAGTATACGGGGTTGCTTGAATCCTCGACATCGTGGTTCATCCGATGAGATCATCGAGGAGTCTGTGGGAGCCAACATGGGTATCCAGATCCCGCTGTTGGTTATTGACCGGAGAGCCGTCTCGGTCATGTCTACATGTCTCCCGAACCCGTAGGGTCTACACACTTAAGGTTCGGTGATGCTAGGGTTGTATGAATATGAGTATGCGGCAAACCGAATGTTGTTCGGAGTCCCGGATGAGATCCTGGACGTCACGATGAGTTTCGGAATGGTCCGGAGGTAAAGAATTATATATAGGAAGTGCTGTTTCGGCCATCGGGAAAGTTTCGGGGTCACCCGGTATTTTACCGGGACCACCGGAAGGGTCCCGGGGGTCCACCGGGTGGGGACACCTATCCCGGAGGGCCCCGTGGGCTGAAGTGGGAGGGGAACCAGCCCCTAGTGGGCTGGTGCGCCCCCCTTGGGTCCTCCCTGCGCCTAGGGTTGGAAACCCTAGGTGGGGGGGGGGGGCGCACCACTTGCCTTGGGGGGCACTCCACCCCCCTTGGCCGCCGCCCCCCTTGGGAGATTGCATCTCCCAGGGCCGGTGCCCCCCTGGGGGCCTATATAAAGGAGGGAAAGGGGAGGGCAGCCGCACCCAAGTCTTGGTGCCTCCCTCCCCCTGCTACACCTTGTCCTCCTCCCGCAGCAGCTTGGCGAAGCCCTGCCGGAGTTCTGCTGCATCCACCACCACGCCGTCGTGCTGCTAGATCTTCATCAACCTCTCCTTCCCCTTGCTGGATCAAGACGGAGGAGACGTCACGCTGACCATACGTGTGTTGAATGCGGAGGTGCCGTCCGTTCGGCGCTAGGATCTCCGGTGATAGGATCACGACGAGAACGACTACTTCGACCCCATTCTTTTGAACGCTTCCGCTCGCGATCTACAAAGTGGTATGTAGATGCATCTCTCCCATGACTCGTTGCTTAGATGAACTCATAGATGGATCTTGGTGAAACCGTAGGAATTTTTTTATTTTCCGCAACATTCCCCAACAGTGGTATCAGAGCTAGGGCTATGCGTAGTTCTCTATTGCACGAGTAGAACACAATTTTGTTGTGGGCATAGATCTTGTCAACTTGCTTGCCGCTACTAGTATTTTCTTGCTTCAGCGGTATTGTGGGATGAAGCGGCCCGGACCGACCTTACACGTACGCTTACGTGAGACAGGTTCCACCGACTGACATGCACTAGTTGCATAAGGTGGCTAGCGGGTGTCTGTCTCTCCTACTTTAGTTGGAGCGGATTCGATGAAAAGGGTCCTTATGAAGGGTAAATAGAAGTTGACAAAAATCACGTTGTGGTTATTCATAGGTAAGAAAACGTTCTTGCTAGAACCCAATTGCAGCCACGTAAAAGATGCAACAACAATTAGAGGACGTCTAACTTGTTTTTGCAGCAATTGTCATGTGATGTGATATGGCCAGAAGTTGTGATGAATGATGAATGATATATTGTGATGTATGAGATCATGTTCTTGTAATAGGAATCACGACTTGCATGTCGATGAGTATGACAACCGGCAGGAGCCATAGGAGTTGTCTTTATTTTTTGTATGACCTGCGTGTCATTGAAGAACGCCATGTAAATTACTTTACTTATTGCTAAACACGTTAGCCATGGAAGTAGAAGTAGTCGTTGGCGTGACAACTTCATGAAGACACAATGATGGAGATCATGATGATGGAGATCATGGTGTCATGCCGGTGACGAAGATGATCATGGATCCCCGAAGATGGAGATCGAAGGAGCTATATGATATTGGCCATATCATGTCACTACTATATAATTGCATGTGATGTTTATTATGTTTTATGCATCTTGTTTACTTAGAACGGCGGTAGTAAATAAGATGATCCCTTATAATAATTTCAAGGAAGTGTTCCCCCTAACTGTGCACCATTGCTAAAGTTCGTCATTTCGAAGCACCACGTGATGATCGGGTGTGATAGATCCTTACGTTCACATACAACGGGTGTAAGAAAGATTTACACATGCAGAACACTTAGGGTTAACTTGACGAGCCTAGCATGTACAGACATGGCCTCGGAACACAAGAGACCGAAAGGTCGAACATGAGTCGTATGGAAGATACGACCAACATGGAGATGTTCACCGATGATGACTAGTCCGTCTCACGTGATGATCGGACACGGCCTAGTCGACTCGGATCGTGTAACACTTAGATGACTAGAGGAATGTCAAATCTGAGTGGGAGTTCATTCAATAATTTGATTAGATGAACTTAATTATCATGAAGTTAGTCTAAAGCTTTTGCAAAATATGTCTTGTAGATCAAATGGCCAACGCTCATGTCAACATGAACTTCAACGCATTCCTAGAGAAAACCAAGCTGAAAGATGATGGCAGCAACTATTCGGACTGGGTCCGGAACCTGAGGATCATCCTCATAGCAGCCAAGAAAGCATATGTCCTAGATGAACCGCTAGGTGAAGCACCCATCCCAGAGAACCAAGACGTTATGAATGTTTGGCAGTCACGTGCTGATGATTACTCCCTCGTTCAGTGTGGCATGCTTTACAGCTTAGAACCGGGGCTCCAAAAGCGTTTTGAGAAACACGGAGCATATGAGATGTTCGAGGAGCTGAAAATGGTTTTTCAAGCTCATGCCCGGGTCGAGAGATATGAAGTCTCTGACAAGTTCTATAGTTGTAAGATGGAGGAAAACAGTTCTGTTAGTGAGCACATACTCAAAATGTCTGGGTTGCACAACCGCCTGTCCCAGCTGGAGATCAACCTCCCGGACGAGGCGGTCATTGACAGAATCCTTCAGTCGCTCCCACCGAGCTACAAGAGCTTTGTGTTGAACTACAATATGCAGGGGATGGTGAAGACCATTCCTGAAGTATTTTCAATGCTGAAGTCAGCAGAGGTTGAAATCAAGAAAGAACATCAAGTTTTGATGGTCAATAAGACCACTAAGTTCAAGAAGGGCAAGGGTAAGAAGAACTTCAAGAAGGACGGCAAAGATGTTGCCGCGCCCGGTAAGCCAGTTGCCGGGAAGAAGTCAAAGAATGGACCCAAGCCCGAGACTGAGTGCTTTTATTGCAAAGGGAAGGGTCACTGGAAGCAGAACTGCCCCAAATACTTAGCGGACAAGAAGGCTGGCAACACTAAAGGTATATTTGATATACATGTAATTGATGTGTACCTTACCAGTACTCGTAGTAACTCCTGGGTATTTTGTGACACTCCAAAAATTTTGTGATTTTTGTTTTCAGAAAGTGCCTTGCTTGGTTTGAAAGAAGGTCATTTAAACCCTTCCTAAAAACCATCTTCTAAGTTTGCCCTCTCAAAAATCTTTTTTCTTGGATTTAGTTTCTTTTAAAAAGAAAACCTTTTTGATTTTTGGTCTTTCATTTGATTTTTATCCACTCTGGTTTACCATGCCTCCTATGGTAAAACTCCCCCAAAAACCCCTCCTCCCACTTTGGTACAACCCAAACATTCTGTCCAAACTAATAAAATCCATTTTTGGATTTTATTCCAATTATTTCTCCTCCCAAAATAATTCTGTCTTTTCTTTTGAGCCTAGGTGATTTGCAAAGCAAGTGCCCTAATGCTTTTGATTTTTGAACTCAACTCAACACCCATGGATAGTCCTTTGTACCCACAACCCAGAACCATCTTGATCCACTCTTCTTCTTTTCAAATATTTCAAATTTCACTCACTTCAAGTTTGGACCAGATTTGCCAAATTTGGTGAAATTCATATCTACACTTCTCCCAAAATTCCACCAAAATTCAGGCAACCTCTAGTTGCAATGAGAGACCACTCCACCAAAAATCAGCTCAAGGAAAAATCCCTGGATACCAGAATCATTTTGTCGAACACCTGGCATGCACTGTTTTGTTCATATTCAGTAAATTCAGAAAGTTCAGTGTCGTTTCTCCGACAGAACTTCAGTCACATGCCTACTCTGCGTTTGGCTCGATGCTCGCAGCCTGGCCTGCTTGTCCAGAGCTCCACATGCGCGCTTGGCGCCTTCCTGGCGTCAGTGGCGCCCTGGCCCGCCTGCGCAGGCGTGCTTTGCGGCGGCCGAAACACCGTAACGGACGACAGGGAGCAAAACGGCGGCTCAACACCGTTCGGCGTCGCCCAAACCTCCTGGTGGTTCTGCGTGGCCATCTCCTTGCCAGCGCACGCATGCAGCACCGTCGCCGTGGCTTGGCACGCGCAGAGCGCGTTCTCTGCCGTCGACGGGTCGTGCGGCCGTTCTGTCGAGGGCAGGCCGTAAACCTCCCTCCCGTGCTGAGCTGGACCCTGAAATGGCACCACTACTCCACCTAGGCGATGCTCAAGCTCCTAAGACGACCGTCCAGCCACAGCGCCGCCGTAATCAACTCGCCGGACTTATCCGTTCACGGCAACCGACTCGGGCTGGCTATATATAGCACCCCCGAGCCTGCTCTCGCCCCCGCACGACTCCACCACCTCACTAGACCCCGCCTAGCCACTGGGAGAGCCTCGAGGGGCCCTTCTTCCCCGACTCCGGCCACCCCGTTCCGCCTTGGCCTCCACCTTGATTCGCTCTGGTGAGGCCGTCTCCGACGCCCTAACTTTGTCAGCAACCCTCTCGAGCAACTAGGAGACTAACCCCCACTCCTATTTGATCCCCGCAGCTCCCTCCGGCGAGATCCACGACTGCCCGAACCGCCGTCCGCCGGAGCAAGGGCCGCCGTTGACACAGTGCTCGCCGGCGACCACCACCACCACCCACAGACGCGGAACGGTGCACTGATCTCGAAGGTAACCCCCGATCACCTTGCCTCGCCGTGGATCGCCGCCGGCGACCACCGCACCTCTCGAGCGCCGTCACGCTCTGTTTTCTCCTTTTGAAATTTCAAACCCGACAGGTGGAGCCCGCCTGTCAGCCTCACAGCCGTTTCTTTTAAACGAAACATTATCCTGGACTTTTCCACAGAGCCCCCTAGAAACTTTCTGTTTCATTATAGATGGGTCATTGGACCAAAACTCTTATAACTTTTAAACAGAAAATGATTTTTGATTGATTCCTTTTCTGTCATCTTTATTTTTCTGTCTAGTTTTTTTCCATATTTATCTGAAAAATATTTGGAACACTTTTCTGTACACTCATGGTATTTACGTTGCGTATGTATTTTTCTTATACCGTAGATACCGGAGGAGGTGACGGAGCTGTAAACTTCACACAGTTAAACTCCGACTACTCCGAACTAGGCAAGCCTATTTGAACTCTTGATATGATGAGTGTTGTTGCATGTTTGCATTTTAGTATAGTCATGGCATGTTTATGAACATTACTTTGAATGTTATATTTCATGCACATAAGCGGAAAGTAAGTTTCGGAAAGCATTATGTTGTTGGATACATATTTGCATAGCCATGTGTTGGCATGAGGATGGGTAAGATGGCGGCGTTGTGACATGCCAGTCTTATGCCAGATTATTTGACTTCCGTGTCATCGTGAAACAAATCACATCTCCATTCATTCCTTCCTATACTGTCACATGTTTTCCGAAAGGGATATGGTATAGTAAGTTGCAAATCGTTTTCCTGGTACACACCAAATAGAGAGGCCAGGATGAGGGTTCCATGGCCCTGGATTAAAGCCCGTCATCCGGTCAGGGGGCATGGGTGTTTCTGGTTGGGACCGAGAGGGGGGCACCCCTTAGAGCGCGCGTATAGAAATTTGATCCCATGCTATTCGAGGTTGTGGCTTCCCCGTCTCAAAGTTTTTCTTGGATGTTGTCCAGGGTGATTCCTGGCATCGTGAGGTGAAATGGGTGTGTACTAGTTAAATGTGTTTCTACTGAAATACCGTAAACGGAACTAGGCCTTCGTGACTATGGAAACCCGTTGGCTGTGGTCAGTTCATCCAAACTCTGCAGAGTCTCAAATCTTTCAATTATCTTGTACTTTGTTCAAGTACTATATTCATCTTATCTTGTGAGGTATCAGCCTTAGTGACAAAACTCCGGTGGGATTTATGTGTGATAAATCCGGTTAAAAGATTATTCTTGTGGATGGACTAATCTTGTTATTTAGATTTATTACAAGCCCTGTCTGCGATGTCGCTCAGACGTCCGATGGTGGCATACCTGTTATTTACTTTTGTTATAGGCCCTGTCTGTGATGTCGCTCAGACGTCCGACGGTGGCATATCTGTTATTTACATTTGTTGCAAGCCCTGTCTGTGATGTCGCTCAGACGTCCGACTGTGGCATTTCTTTTACAGCCCTTTATGTGATGTCGCTCAGA
>NC_057795.1:538402551-538415445 GCF_018294505.1 Triticum aestivum
CTTTTAAAGCCCTTTATGTGATGTCGCTCAGATGTCCGACTGTGGCATTTTTTTTAAAGCCCTTTATGTGATGTCGCTCAGACGTCCGACTGTGGCATTTCTTTTAAGCCCTTTACGTGGTGTCGCTAAGACGCCTGACTGTGGCATTTCTTTTAAGCCCTTTATGTGGTGTCGCTTAGATGCCCGACTGCGGCATGCATTTTATTTATTTACCTTTCGAGGCGTCGCTCCAGACACCCTATCGGTTTTCAGTTATTTATTTTATTTATCAAGTCCTGCAATATTATCGTTGTTATATGAGCATCCTTTATTCATGACGCATTCATGCATTCAATGATTATATCTTTTTTCCGAACTGTCTTGCGAGTACTTTCAAAGTACTCACCTGGCTTGTTGATTTGGCCAGATGTTGATGAAGGCGATCTCATGGATGAAGAGTTTGATAGCGAGTCGACGCCTAGAGGAGTCCTAGTCAGTCCCGTGCGATCCTGTTTTGGTCATTGTATTATCCGCTTCCGCAACCCCCGAATAAATTCATCGAGCCCCCCCCGATGCTCGATGAGCTGCCAGTTAGGAGTCAAGTTATCCACCACCACTTTTTCCTCGAGCTAGCAGCATGCCACCACACCCCTGTGTCATAACCGCCCATATGTAAGATATTGGCGAGTTTGTAATAAATTGTTGAGCAGCCTCAGCTCAACCCTGTATTACATTTGATGCTACTGGTTCTCTGTTTATCAAGCATTTGTCTACCAGAAAGGATGACTTTTTCCTATACTGGGATTTAAAGATCGATTTTCTCAATATTTATTTATTGAAAAAGTCGGTCGTGACATATTTGATACCGGTGCCGTTGCTCATATTTGTAACTCACAGCAGGAGCTGCGGAATAAGCGGAGACTGGCGAAGGACGAGGTGATGATGTGCGTCGGGAATGGTTCCAAGGTCAATGTGATCGCCGTCGGCAGGCTACCTCTACATTTACCCATGGGATTAGTTATGAACCTCAATAATTGTTATTTAGTGCCAAGTTTGAGCATGAACATTGTATCTGGATCTCGTTTAATACGAGATGGCTACTCATTTAAATCCTAGAATAATGGTTGTTCTATTTATATGAGAGATATGTTTTATGGTCATGCCCCGATGGTCAATGGTTTATTCTTGATGAATCTCGAACGTAATGTTACACATATTCATAGCGTGAATACCAAAAGATGTAAAGTTGATAACGATAGTCCCACATACTTGCGGCACTGCCGCCTTGGTCATATTGGTGTCAAGCGCATGAAGAAGCTCCATGCTGATGGACTTTTAGAGTCTCTCGATTATGAATCATTTGACACATGCGAACCATGCCTCATGGGTAAAAGGACCAAGACTCCGTTCTCCGGAACAGTGGAGCGAGCAACCAACTTATTGGAAATCATACATACCGATGTGTGCGGTCCAATGAGCGTTGAGGCTCGCGGAGGATATCGTTATGTTCTCACTCTCACTGATGACTTAAGTAGATATGGGTATGTTTACTTGATGAAACACAAGTCTGAGACCTTTGAAAAGTTCAAGGAATTTCAGAATGAGGTAGAGAATCAACGTGACCGAAAGATAAAGTTCCTACGATCAGATCGTGGAGGAGAATATTTAAGTCACGAATTTGGTACACACTTAAGGAAATATGGAATCGTTTCACAACTCACGCCGCCTGGAACACCTCAGCGTAATGGTGTGTCCGAACATCGTAATCGCACTCTATTGGATATGGTGCGATATATGATGTCTCTTACCGATTTACCGCTATCATTTTGGGGATACGCTCTAGAGACAGCTACATTCACTTTAAATAGGGCACCGTCTAAATCCGTTGAGACGACACCGTATGAATTATGGTTTGGGAAGAAACCTAAGCTGTCGTTTCTAAAAGTTTGGGGATGCAATGCTTATGTCAAGAAATTACAACCTGAAAAGCTCGAACCCAAGTCGGAAAAATGCGTCTTCATAGGATACACTAAGGAAACCATTGGGTATACCTTCTACTTAAGATCCGAGGGCAAGACCTTTGTTGCCAAGAACGGATCCTTTCTGGAAAAAGAGTTTCTCTCGAAAGAAGTAAGTGGGAGGAAAGTATAACTCGATGAAGTACTACCTCTTGAACCGGAAAGTAGTACAGCTCAGGAAAATGTTCCTGTGGTGCCTACACCAACTGGAGAGGAAATTAATGATGATGATCAAGGTACTTCGGATCAAGTTGCTACAGAACCTCGTAGGTCCACAAGGACACGTTCCACACCAGAGTGGTATGGCAACCCTGTCCTGGAAATCATGTTGTTAGACAACGGTGAACCTTCGAACTATGAAGAAGCGATGGTGGGCCCAGATTCCAACAAATGGCTTGAAGCCATGCAATCCGAGATAGAATCCATGTATGAAAACAAAGTATGGACTTTGACTGACTTGCCCGATGATCGCCGAGCGATAGAAAACAAATGGATCTTTAAGAAGAAGACGGACGTGGATGGTAATATTACCGTCTATAAAGATCGACTTGTCGCTAAGGGTTATCGACAAGTTCAAGGGGTTGACTACGATGAGACATTCTCTCCCGTAGCAAAGCTGAAGTCCGTCCGAATCATGTTAGCAATTGCCGCATACTATGATTATGAGATATGGCAGATGGACGTCAAAACGGCATTCCTTAACGGGCATCTTAAGGAAGAACTGTATATGATGCAGCCGGAGGGTTTTGTCGATCCTGAGAATGCTAACAAAGTATGCAAGCTCCAACGATCCATTTATGGGCTGGTGCAAGCATCTCGAAGTTGGAACATTCGCTTTGATGAGATGATCAAAGCGTTTGGGTTTATGCAGACTTATGGAGAAGCCTGCGTTTACAAGAAAGTGAGTGGGAGCTCTGTAGCATTTCTCATATTATATGTAGATGACATACTTTTGATGGGAAATGATATAGAACTTTTGGACATCATTAAGGCCTACTTGAATAAGTGTTTTTCAATGAAGGACCTTGGAGAAGCTGCTTACATATTAGGCATCAAGATCTATAGGGATAGATCGAGACGCCTCATAGGTCTTTCACAAAGCACATACCTTGATAAGATTTTGATGAAGTTCAAAATGGATCAGTCCAAGAAAGGGTTCTTGCCTGTATTGCAAGGCGTGAGATTGAGCTCGGCTCAATGCCCGACCACGGCAAAAGATAAAGAAGAGATGAGTGTTATCCCCTATGCTTCAGCATAGGATCTATTATGTATGCCATGTTGTGTACCAGACCTGATGTAAACCTTGCCGTAAGTTTGGTAGGAAGGTACCAAAGTAATCCCGGCAAGGAACACTGGACAACGGTCAAGAATATCCTAAAGTACCTGAAAAGGACAAAGGACATGTTTCTCGTTTATGGAGGTGATGAAGAGCTCACCGTAAAGGGTTACGTCGACGCTAGCTTCGACACAGATCTGGATGACTCTAAGTCACAAACCGGATACGTGTATATGTTGAATGGTGGAGCAGTAAGCTGGTGCAGCTGCAAGCAGAGCGTCGTGGTGGGATCTACATGTGAAGCGGAGTGCATGGCAGCCTCGGAGGCAGCACATGAAGCAATTTGGGTGAAGGAGTTCATCACCGACCTAGGAGTCATACACAATGCGTCGGGGCCGATCAAACTCTTCTGTGACAACACTGGAGCTATTGCCCTTGCCAAGGAGCCCAGGTTTCACAAGAAGACCAGGCACATCAAGCGTCGCTTCAACTCCATCCGTGAAAATGTTCAAGATGGAGACATAGATATTTGCAAAGTACATACAGATCTGAATGTCGCAGATCCGTTGACTAAACCTCTCTCGTGAGCAAAACATGATCAACACCAGAACTCTATGGGTGTTCGATTCATCACAATGTAACTAGATTATTGACTCTAGTGCAAGTGGTAGACTGTTGGAAATATGCCCTAGAGGCAATAATAAAAGGATTATTATTATATTTCCTTGTTCATGATAATTGTCTTTATTCATGCTATAATTGTATTATCCGGAAATCGTAATACACGTGTGAATACACAGACCATAATATGTCCCTAGTAAGCCTCTAGTTGACTAGCTCGTTGATCAACAGATAGTCATGGTTTCCTGACTATGGACATTAGATGTCGTTGATAACGGGATCACATCATTAGGAGAATGGTGTGATGGACAAGACCCAATCCTAAGCATAGCACAAGATCGTGTAGTTCGTTTTTGCTAGAGCTTTTCCAATGTCAAGTATCTCTTCCTTAGACCATGAGATCGTGTAACTCCCGGATACCGTAGGAGTACTTTGGGTGTACCAAACGTCACAACGTAACTGGGTGACTATAAAGGTGCACTACAGGTATCTCCGAAAGTGTCTGTTGGGTTGACACGAATCGAGACTGGGATTTGTCACTCCGTATGACGGAGAGGTATCACTGGGCCCACTCGGTAGTGCATCATCATAATGAGCTCAAAGTGACCAAGTGTCTGGTCACGGGATCATGCATTACGGTATGAGTAAAGTGACTTGCCGGTGACGAGACTGAACGAGGTATTGGGATACCGACGATCGAGTCTCGGGCAAGTAACATACCGTCTGACAAAGGGAATAGTATACGGGGTTGCTTGAATCCTCGACATCGTGGTTCATCCGATGAGATCATCGAGGAGTATGTGGGAGCCAACATGGGTATCCAGATCCCGCTGTTGGTTATTGATCGGAGAGCCGTCTCGGTCATGTCTACATGTCTCCCGAACCCGTAGGGTCTACACACTTAAGGTTCGGTGATGCTAGGGTTGTATGAATATGAGTATGCAGCAAACCGAATGTTGTTCGGAGTCCTGGATGAGATCCCGGACGTCACGAGGAGTTTCGGAATGGTCCGGAGGTAAAGAATTATATATAGGAAGTGCTGTTTCGGCCATCGGGAAAGTTTCGGGGTCACCCGGTATTTTACCGGGACCACCGGAAGGGTCCCGGGGGTCCACCGGGTGGGGCCACCTATCCCGGAGGGCCCCGTGGGCTGAAGTGGGAGGGGAACCAGCCCCTAGTGGGCTGGTGCGCCCCCCTTGGGTCCTTCCTGCGCCTAGGGTTGGAAACCCTAGGTGGGGGGGGGGGGCGCACCACTTGCCTTGGGGGGCACTCCACCCCCCTTGGCCACCGCCCCCTTGGGAGATTGCATCTCCCAGGGCCGGCGCCCCCCTGGGGGCCTATATAAAGGAGGGCAAGGGGGAGGGCAGCCGCACCCAAGTCTTGGCGCCTCCCTCCCCCTGCTACACCTCGTCCTCCTCCCGCAGCAGCTTGGCGAAGCCCTGCCGGAGTTTTGCTGCATCCACCACCACACCATCGTGCTGCTGGATCTTCATCAACCTCTCCTTCCCCTTGCTGGATCAAGACGGAGGAGACGTCACGCTGACCGTATGTGTGTTGAACGCGGAGGTGCCGTCCGTTCGGTGCTAGGATCTCCGGTGATAGGATCACGACGAGAACGACTACTTCGACCCCGTTCTTTTGAACGCTTCCGCTCGCGATCTACAAAGTGGTATGTAGATGCATCTCTCCCATGACTTGTTGCTTAGATGAACTCATAGATGGATCTTGGTGAAACCGTAGGAAAATTTTTATTTTCTGCAACGTTCCCCAACATTCACATCGTGCTGGCTCTATTCCGCTTCTCCAATTAATTCCCTCTGCATGTAATTGAGGATGCATCATTGACCGTTCAATGTCTCGGGAACCGCTACCCTCTTCCTCCTTGGCATTCAAGCACCTATGGACCCGTCGACGACGAGGTGCCTATGGTGACTTTGTAAATTTCAAGATGATAGTGATGTGCGTGTGTGCATTCATAGGGGTGAGTGTATGCGCGTGTATATGAGCGCTTGCGTCTGTACTGTGTCAAAAAAAACATAAATGCGTGTCAAAAAGAGACTAGTCAGTATACTCAATATTGTGCACCTCGGAGAGGAAAACGATAGAACTAGTACGTATTTATTTACGGTGCAGATTCACTCATTTTGCTCCATATGTACTCCGTCTCGGTGTAGTCTAGTCACTTGTTGAAATCTCCAGAAGGGCAAATACTCGTTTCTGGTTTACAGGGCTATACTAGCAAGTAGTTGTACGTACTAGTACAATAGTAGGCTCACATAGCAATTTTGTCTCATGCAAGAGCCTGGCTATATGCGTGCTCCATTGTTCGCAACTGCAACATTCAGTTTGCGCTTGGCTCTTCGCCTCTTCGAGAAGACGAACAATGATGTTACTACTACTGCTTCTACAGTTTCGAATCCACTGCTGCATGTCCGTCCACCGCGAGCGGGACATATACCTTGTTGTAGAAGTACTACTAAGCAAAAGCCTGTCCTCGTTTGCGAGCAACCGTGCGGATGGCGAGGGAGAAGGCGTGTAGTAAAATCAAGCTTCTCCTCGTTGTACGAGTTGACGCGACACATCATAGCACTGGCCCCACATGCTTGCCTCTAAACTTGGCTGAAAGACCCGCAGTGTACAATATATTTGCTGCAACCTCTAACATTTACCCACCACAAATTAAAATATATGTGGCCGTATGCATCGTTCTGATGCAGAGGCCGGGGAGTCCCCCATTTTCGAAAAAAAAAACAAATTAAAATATATATTACTGTCTTGACCAGATGAGCGTGTAAACTACAATCACCAGGGTGACAGGTAGGGTCAGAAGACTATTTTAATTTTTTAAAAAAACTTCGAGATGGCCACATAGCATGGAGCCGACCCCAATGTTTTTACGCTTACATGAAGGGTACACGCTATCCTAGACTACTCTACACATGAAACTACCACACGAGCGTCCGGGCTGCGCTTGGTTCTTCACCTCTTCGGGAAGTCGAACAATGATGGAGTACTACTGCACTGGAGGAGTACTACAGTATGCTTCTGGCCATCTGACACCGATTGAACTGCTGCATGTCCACCGCGTGCGGGGGGAGAGCGTGTAGCGAAAGCTTCTCCTAGTCTTACCAGCCACCACGCTCATGGGCAAGGGAGGGACGCTCCTGCCTTTGCTTGTATGACAGGTGGGCCCGACAGGTGTGTGGCCAACCTGTCATACAGCCAAAGGCAGGTGCAGTTAAGTCCACGAGGGAGAGGATAATCAAACTTCTCGTTGATGTACGAGTTGACTCGACACATCAAAGCACTACACTCGATATATTTTAATAATTTGCGTTTACCGATGCATTAATTACAACGCATGCATGCATGCCGTGACTCTTCATTTGATACTTGCATGTTGATTTAATGCACCTTGAAGTAGTACTCCCTCCATTCCTAAATTATAAGTCTTTGTAGGGATTCCATTATGAATTACATACTGATGTATATAGATGCATTTTGAGTGTGGATTCATTCATTTTGCTCCGTATGTAGTCCACCTAGTGAAATATCTATAAAGACATACATTTAGGAACGGAGGGCATATAAAATATGTGACGGTAAAGCTTTGTAATACCCCGGCCCAAGTCGAGAGATGGTTGTGCACGAGGAGGGCGAGATCATGCAGACCGAATAGGACCCAACGATGGAGCTCTCTAAGGTCTCAATGGACCTCACCATGCTCCACTGCCCCTTGTGCCTCCGCCCCTTGACGCCTCCAGTGTATGAGGTTCGAATACACCTCGTCCGTTTGGCTGATTGAGCAAGGTGCAGGTTTCTTGATTGATGTGTTGTTCGATTGATTTCTGCAGTGCAAGGGAGGGCACCTAGCCTGCGTGGACTGCCGCATCGAGCGCCCCGGGAACCAGCGGCAGTGCCAGAAGTGAGAGCGCGGCGGAGGCTTCGATGTGCGGAACACGGTGGTGGACTCCGTCCTTTCGTCGGTGAGGGTGGAGTGCCCGCACGAAGGCTGTGGACTCTACGTCACTTACCACAAGCTCGCCCATCACCAGAGCGTGTGTCCGCTCGCGCCCTACAAATGCGTCGTGCCTGTCTGCAGCTACGAAGGCCCGCCGCCGGCGCTCTACCACCACATCAGCACCGCGCATCCCATGCCCGTGCAAGGTGCATTAAATCATTGCATGAAAGTATTAAGAGAAAATTAACCAATGCATGTACTTTATGAATGCATGCATTGCAATTAATGCATTGATAAATATAATTTTTTGAGAAAAACAAGAGCATTAATTAAGTGCTTTTGCAAACTACAAAAAATATTCCACCACTCACCATCTTGGTTGGTGAGATTTTTGAATTAATCTCTATAAACTGGAAATGAGGGAGTACTGTTGTGTACGTGCAATAACTGGCACCGTCGTATACATATCTTACGGTTAATGGGGCGTTCGACAGGAATAGCCGTGTGGCGAGCTCTAGGCTAGTCCTTTTTTCAGACGCATTAAACCTATCTCTCGGGACTTCTCGCACGCACCATCGTGCCACCCATAAAAACTTGTACTCTGAGTTTAGTAGTATGTTATACGAGAAGAGAAGAGGTGCACGCACGCACTCGTCCTCTCACACACGCGTCTGTTTTTTCTCGAAAAGGAGGATGATGACCCTTGGCCTCTGCATCTGGGAGTCACACACGCATCTATAGCTACGAATTGTAGTGTTCTCAACCATCCAATTGGCCCTATCATGGATGTACCTATATACTAAAACATGTCTAGATACATCTATATTTTGACAAATGGAAGGCATGTATTGTGGAACGGGGGGAGTGCTTGTCATCAAAATGGATAAAAAGGGACGTATCTAGAACTAAAATACGTCTACATACATCTCCTTTTATCCATTTTGATGAAAGTAGTAGTACTTCTTACCCAAAGGAACTTTATATCCAACAGACACAAAATATCCGTTCGACTATTCGAAATTACTGATCTGATGTCGAAGTAATTGCTGCATCGCCACCAAAACCCACCATTTCTTAAGCTAAAGTAGACCAAGGTAATCTCTATATTAGCATATTACTAAGATAAATAGAAGGCATTGTAGAAACATTTAGGACGTGAGCTTGTCAATCTGAATGTGGAGGGACACAAGCTTAGCCCCGGCCAGCATCTTGGGCGGAACTGTCAAGAAGGTCAGCTCCTGCACGTTGATGTCATCGGGATCCTTGCTGCTTGTCACCTCCATTTCCACCTTGACAGCGTCGGTCGTGCCTTTGGGCTCCCCCAGCGGGCTGTTCGCCCATAGCTTGACCATGTAGTGCGGCAGTGGGGACGCCCCCGCTCTGATGCAGACGACCGACACGGTGATAGGCGCGCCGATGTCGAGCACGCCGCCGACCAAGAAAAACGCGCGACAGTCCTCCTCCACGAACAGCAAGAGCCGTGTCTCCGACAATGGCACTTGCAGCTGGAGCACCTTGCCGTACTGGATCCTAGGAATCTGAACATGTGTTGGGGAACAACCAAATTGAGCCTTATTAAATGGAAAGACTAAAATTTTGAGATAAGCCCTATAAAACCGGAAAGGAGGGAGTAGAAAAAGAAGTACTCCATCCAGTAATAGTGCCGCACTTCGAAACTAGAACCGTCAATAAATTTTGAGCTTGTGTCTCGTCACATTCCAAATTACTCCATGCTATATTGAATTGCAAACCTGTTCACACCGATCACAAAATAAACGGTTTCCCACTTAGGAGCGTATTAGTACCACGCTATATTGAATTCCAAACCTATTCACACCAATCACAACCTAAACGGTTTCCCACTTAGGAGCGTATTAGTACTCGGTTATAAATACTAGTATGCCAAGATGACTACACATTCCTCCTGAACTCCTCATCCACAAAAACAAACAAGTCATTCAGCATCCTTCCCTTGCGTCTGCCATGGCCAGCGTGAGTTCTGGGTCGAGAGATTGCCACCAGGGAGAGGCGAGCATGGAAGCAGAAGCACGAGAGATGTCCCGCCTCACTGCAAGAGCAGCCGACATGTCCCGCATGCGGAAGTAGCAGCACAGAGGTCCCGCCGCGCCGCTGAAGTAGCACGGAGGTCCCGCCGCACCGTCAATGCAGCAGACTGGTCCGGCTGCACCACGGAAGCAGCAGAGATGTCCTGCCGTGCCACGAATGCAGCAGAGATGTCCCGCCGCACCGCGGCGGCCTGGGAAAATTTCTCGCGGGCAGGCGACAACTTTTACAGGCGCATGCATGCGATCGTCCATAGCCAGATGGATCAGATCTCCGGCCGGGCAAGGTTGCAGGACGACATGAAAGCCTCGTTTGAACAGGCTACCGGCGTCATCCGGCAACTAAGGGAGGGCAATGAGAGGCTCCAGGTCGAGCGTGACCTGCTGAGGGAGAAGATCGTCCGAAGTGCAGACTAGCAGGAGGAGACCAGTGCCTTTTTGAAGAGGACCGGCGTCATCGTCAAGAAACTTATGGACGAGAATGACATGCTCCGCAACGAGCGCCAAAGGCTGGTGGAGGAATCCATGGATGTTCTCAAGCAGCGTCCTTAGGAAACGAAAGAGCTCATCGCCACTCGCCGCGGAGACTAGTTCCCGCAGCCTGCAGCAACGCATCAAGAAAGTAGAGATCAGCGAGCCAGATCCTTGTCTTCCTTCTTCTTTTGCCCTTGTGTATTTCGGGCATAGCCTCATGTGGCTTTTTTAGTTATCTTTCTAATTATGTAAGACAATTAATCATCCTTATCTTTCTGTGGAAGATCAATGTTGCGAGGCTGGAATGAAGAAAACTCTTGCTGTGGCGACCCTGGCGTTGCTGTTCTTGTAGTTGCCACTGGGCTTCCTTCAGTTTCCTGGTTTCTTTTGATGTAATAATCGTTTTAGGATGTGGATTGTGTCGTCGGTTGTGAAATGTTGGGTTCTAGCGCGGATGTTTGGCCTTCGTTGGCCTCTTGGGATGTTGTGATTTAAATCTGGTAGCTTTTAGTCCTTCGTGTTAGGCTGGAGTTGTGCTGAACTTCTTGTGAATTGTGGTGGTTTTCAGTAATGAAAATCGGAAGGGGCATGCCCTTCTTTGATCAAAAAAAATTTAATCGTCCTTATATATTCATCAGTCTTGCTATAAGTCGTAGTACATGCTATATAGGTCCGTCGGATCTTACATCAAGATCCGTGCTTTCAGATTTTCTTTTTTCTCTCTTAAATCTCAGTCGAGTGAGACATAGCCACGCCATTAAACAGAGGCTTGGGCGCCATTAATGGAGACCTTGGGAGAGAGGTGGACGACAGATGGAGGTCAAAGGGCTCTCCTCCCGATAAGAACACGCATGGGTCTGATCGCACGCCTCTCGTACTCAAATAGCTACCCTGCATGGCGCCTCCTAGCTAATAAAAAATGGGGATGCGTGGCGGCACGTAAATGGTACTAGTAAGTAGAACGCCAATGGTTTCAATAATACGTGTGTTTCCGATTGTAACGTGACAACACTTGTTCCAAAATGACTTTGTTGATTGTTAATGTGCGCGCCTTCGCAAATCGGACTGCAAATTTACCACAACATGTTGGTGCCATGTCATGGCACCAAGCCAAGTTCCATTATTTTCATGCGTGTTTTGGATTTACAGCAATTAAAAAACTAAGTTTCTCAATGTTTCCAACCCAACCACGACACCCAGAAATTTGAATTTCATTCCCATTTCTTGCATGGAACCTAGAAATTTACCCGAGGACACACATGTGATTTTTCAACCAACTTTGGTGCACTGGAACATGTGCTTGTATTTCAAATTTGAATTATGCACACAAAGGTGACACGTTCCCTCCCAGAACCACGAGCCTTCTTGAGAGAAGCTCCGATTTGCAAAAAGCTTATACCAAAATTTGTTCCTATTCAGCCAATTTTTTTTACCATGGCATGGTACTACCATGACATGACACCATGCCAAGTTTCAGGATTTTAAAACCAAGTCTATCAATGTTCTCGACCGAGCAACGATGCCGAGATGTTTGAATCTTATTCTCATTTTTTGCATGGGACCTACTCCCTCCTTCCATCTATATAGGGCCTAATGTGTTTTTCAAGACAACCTTTGACTATTGACAAGATTAATAGCACATGAGATCTATACTGTGAAAGTTATATTATTGGAAGCTCCTTTGACATACAAATTTGAAGGTATGCTTTGTGTAAGTTGCATGTCATATATTATTGCTCTAATGTTTGGTCAAAGTTAGCCACGAAAAACGCATTAGGACCTATATAGATGGAAGGAGGGAGTAGAAATTCACCCGAGGACACAAATGTGATTTTTCAACCAACTATGGTGCACGGGAGCATGTGCTTGTAGTTCAAATTTGAATTATGCACATTAAATGACCAAAAACTCAATTAATGTGTAAATAAGGCCAAACAAAGCCGGAATAATTCCAAAAATTAACAGGGCACTCATGTAGTTCTATGTTTCCTTTGTAAATAAACTCAAGGGGTACAACGTATATCGTTTCTCACTCAAAGGTGGCACGTTCCCTCTCAGAACCACGAGCCTTCTTGAGAGAAGCTTCGGTTTGCAAGAAGCTTATACCAAAATCTGTTCCTATTTGGCCATTTTTTTACCACAACATGGTAGTACCATGACATGACATCCATGCCAAGTTTCATGATTTTCAGACGTGTTTTGGATTTACAAGAATTTTAAAACCAAGTTTCTCAATGTTCTCAGCCGAGCCACGATGCCCAGATGTTTTAATTTTATTCTCATTTCTTGCATGGGACCTAGAAATTCACCCGAGGACACAAATGTGATTTTTCAACCAACTTTGGTGCACGAGAGCATGTGCTTGTAGTTCAAATTTGACTTATGCACATTAAATGACCAGAAACTCAATTAATGTATAAAAAACGACAAACGAACCCAGAATAATTCCAAAATTTAACAGGGCACTAATGTAGTTCTATGTTGCCTTTGTTAAGAAACTCA
>NC_057795.1:538415616-538426251 GCF_018294505.1 Triticum aestivum
ACCACGAGCTTCCAAATCGGCCCAATTTTTTACCACAACATGTTAGTGCCATGTCATGACACCATGCCAAGTTTCATGATTTCCAGCCGAGTTTTGGATTTACATGAATTGAAAATCTAAGTTTCTCGATGTTCTCGGCAGAGTCATGACGCCCAGATGTTTGAATTTCATTCTCATTTCTTCCCTGGGACCTAGAAATTCAACCAAGGACACACATGTGATTTTTCAACCCACTTTGGTGCACCGGAGCATGTGCATGCAATTCATATTTAGATTATGCACATTAAAAGTCCAGAAACTCAATTAATGTATAAAAAGGCCAAATGAACCTGAAATAATTCCAAAATTTAATAGGGCACTCATATAGTTCTATGTTGCCTCTGTAAATAAAACCAGGGGGAGGCAGCATATATCATTTCGCACACAAAGGTGACACGTTCCCTCTCGGAACCACGAGGCTTGTTGAGAGAATCTCCGGTTTTGCAAGAGGCTTATACCAAAACTTGTCCCAATTCAGCCGAAAATTATACGTATGAAAACAGGGTTTGGATTATCTCGAACATCTCGCTACCTAGACCAATAATGTACTATGATTTGAATTCAACATAAAATGGATACAAATATTTGAATTGGAGAGCGTATGGTACATGTAGTTCATAGTGAAATACGATTACTGCTATACGCATGTCTTTTTGTTATCAAGATAATATTTAAATTATTGTATAACTTGACAACAATCGTATTCAAATAAGAAAATTGATTCAAATTTAGTCCATATGGTAGACGACAATATATATGTTCACATGGTGGAGTAAAATGTTCATATATGATGGAAGCTCAAAATGTACGACTACATCAATTATAAACCGCAAGGTCACCTAATTAATGATATATTCGAATTCAACATAACGTGGATTCAAAAATTGAAATTTGAGATCATGGCATCTGTAATCATATAAAAAGGGGCATTACTCTTTCTTTGGTGGGAATTTATTTGTTTTTTGTTGTTGTTGAGGGAAGTGCGAATCGATTTGGTACTGTGCAGGGTAATCTTGTTCTCCCAATTTTTTTTTACATTTTTCTTGTAGTTTTTTCAATGGCATCTATAGCAATATAGTAAAAGGGGACACGACTCTCTTGTGTCTTGTATGAATTGTTTTTTTACACGTTAAGTTCGTCCTACCGAACAAGGAATCCGCACCTTGTCATCCCGAAATTTTCAAGCTCGAGTATCTTTTGTCTCACCTACTTTGAAACTCCCGCTTCTTCAACCCGTGCCGCGCCTTGTTATCCCGAAATTTGGACGCGCACGAGAACTCCCTCCTCATCCGAAATCGCTCCCGAAGCCCAGACATGCAAAATCCCCCTTCTACCCTCACCGGAAATGAAGTTCCACGTCGCGGTGTCAAAATCGGTGGGGGTATGCTGGTAACTTACCCTACATTTCGGACAAGCACGTCCCTAAGCTTGGCTCCCCCCTCCCCCTTCGCCCCCCATTCGTCCACCGAGGCCGCCAAAACCCGCGAAACCCCAGGCTCCTCCGTCGGCCTCCCGACCTCCGCCCAGCCGGAGACTCTTCCCCGACTACGTCGTCCACCGCAACAACTCGCCATCCCTCATCCACCGCACCGGATGAGGATCCTTTGTCGATCTCGTCGTCCCGCCGGATCAGCCGCCCCGTCCTCCAACTCCAAGCAGCTGCCCCGATGTTCGCCTCGTCTATCGTGCCACCTCAATTCCCACAGTGCCGTCTTGACCTGCCCCACCGGAACCGTATCACCCTCACCAATTCCTCCGATGAAGCAGAGGCCAACTCGGCGCCACCAAGGAGGTTTTGCACTCACCGCTACATTTTATCTTTTATTCGATCTCACAGGGCTACCGGTGCTCGATACCGAGCAGACATGGCGTCTCCATCGACGGTGCCGTCGCCGACCACATCATCCATGGCGTCTCTCCCCCATGTCGTTGCTTCCTCGGCGGTGACTTCCACAACGGCACTAGCTACAGCTGCTCCGGCTCTCGCTCGCGCTGCAGCTCTGTTCTTGCTGTCGGTCGCACTGCTGCACTGCTCCTGCTTCCGTTCGTGCTGCTGCTCTGCTCTTGCTCTCGCTTGCGCTGCTGCTGCTGCTGCTGCTGCACGACCTCCGGCAGCTACAGGAGTTGCTGCTTTAGCACTCGCTCGCGGTGCTACTGCACGACTTGCTCTCTCCTAGTGCGTTCCCTGCTCGAGCATCTGCTGATTTAGATCACTGCTTATCTGCTACTAGTGCTCGAATGCCCTAAACATCTATTGCAATGCTCTGTTACTAGTTCAATCAGTTTCGACAGTAAAATTCAGTTTCGACTGTGAAGTTCATTTTCTTCAGTTAAGTTCAGAGTGAACAGTATTTACAGCATCTGTCGGAGCGGCCGTGGCGCGGCTGATGCATTTTACATCTAGCACTTTTTGGTGATGTATTTTACATCATCTATTGCAGATGATATTAGGGTCCCACTTCAGATTAACATTGTTTGTCTTGTCATGCTTCTGCCTCGTCGCCGTACACCTTAGCGGAGCTACTCCAACGACGGAACTGTCCATCACAGCGGAGCAGTACCCTCGGCGCCGTTTCCAAAGGCCTCGGATCTTCTTCCCCGCCTCCGACAGTCACACCAGCATCATCACCATTCTCCATGTCCAACCCAATGATGCTGAGGTCCACAAGGCTATGCCAAAGAGGTTGTACACTTGTCGCATCACTTTGTTTCTCCATTCCTCTGTTCTTCCAATTCATGTGAGCCAAACACCCAGGTTGACTGAAATCCTATGTTTCCAAATGCTCTATTTTGCATGTGCATTCCTATCCTATTCCTGTGTTTTTCCTGTCCCTGCATTTATAGAATCCTCCAATTCTAAGGAGCCCTTACAGATTTACTTCATTTTCAGATTGGCGTCAAAGAAAACTCGGTGTGTTATGTCCTGCTCCTGCCGTGCCGTCATCCACCCCACCTGAGGTGCACCATCGACAGAAGCGTTCACTACATCAGAGATCCCCCCTGTAGACTTTCTTTCGCCGCCTCAGATCATCTTCCCCATTGCCGGCAGCCACGCCAACTGCATTACCATCATCGACTGAGCAGATGAACCCGAGGACTACACAGTTCCGGAAGAGAGGTTGGAGTCTTTCGTGTTTGCTTACGTTATACATCGGTTATTATTACCTGCTACTTTATCGTTCAATCTTGAGTTTTGAATTTCCCATGGGTCTCATATTGAGCCAGGAACGAATAGTATCTGTCTACGATCTGGTTCATCTGGGGTCTTCTATGTGGTTCATGTTGGGTGGGCAACAAACAATAGATGATCTATTGTCTATCTTTTTAAACTGAAGCTATAATCTACCTGCTATCATTAGTTTTGGATCCATCCACTCATTTGCTACCATGAGTCTTGATTTTTGCATGCACCCCTTAGGCCTTACAAAATCTAACTACTTTTTTTATTATGCATGTCAGATATTGTACACAATCGTACTGAACATGTAGAGAAAAAGAGAAGATCGTTGCGTGCGAATATAATGTCTGCAGACGCCGCTCCATGGTGGGCGAAGTGCCCCCCCTCTCCTGCATTTCCAAATTGTATTCCAGAGGAAGATAACTGTTCAGATGGAGATTCAGAAGGAGCCGACCATGCCTGTTTACCACGTGAGGTGTTTGCTCTAACCTGGCATGCTGATGTTGGTCATATCATGCATATGGCGCCTTGCATTACTTACATTATACATCTTATATGTCATCAGCTTAGTTTAGATTTGCTTTGTGTGAATACCACCTGTTTGGTTTCTATATCATACTCCCACCATTCCTAAATATTTTTCTTTTTAGAGATTTCAACAAGTGACTACATACGGAACAAAATGAGTGAATCTACATTCTAAATATGTCTATATACATCCGTATGTGGTAGTCCATTTGAAATCTCTAAAGAGACAAACATTTAGGAATGGAGGGAGTATATGGGAATTATGCAATGCCATCTTCTTTAGCCAAGCATCATATACGTGAATCATGCAATGCCACCCTGTTTAGCCAGTCATCGTATATGTGGATTGTATCGTGCCATATTTTCCCCCATAATGTATTCCATTTTTCAACAATGTTTATACATTCATCTACTCTTCTTGTGCATCAGCCATTTGAGTCGGTCATGGGAATATCTGGAGTGAAAACAAGGTCTTCTGAGCAGTCAGTGCTACCTGTCGATGCAGATTTCTTGCTGGTTACAGATAGCTCCTCAGAGGAGGATTCAGAGAGAGATGACCAGTCATATTCCCCCCCCCCCCGAGGTGCATGCTCTATCTTGGCTGGGTTATATGGCTCATATCATGCATACGGTGTCTTGCATTACCATGCCATCTGCTTAGATTAGACATGCTTTGTGTGAATGCCTCCTGTTTGCTTTTTATATCAGATATGTGAATTATGCAATGCCATGTTTTTCAGCCAGTTATCATATATGTGAATTATGCACCGCCATGGAGCCAGGCATCATATATGTGAATTATCTCATGCCATCTTTTTTTTTCATTGCGTATTCCATTTCTCGACAATCTGTGTATATTGAACTACTCTTCATGTGTATCAGCCATTTAGGCCGGTTATGGAAAAATCTAGAGTGAAAACAAGGTCTTCAGAGCAGGGAATGGTACCTGTTGAAGCATATATCTCGATGGTTACAGGGAGCTCCTCAGAGGAGGATCCAGAGACAGATGATCAGTCCTATATCCCACCTGAGGTGTATGCTCTAAATTCCAATGTTTATATTTCTCATATGATGCATATGGTGTCTTGCATTGCTTAGTTTAGACATCATATGCACAATATTGAATTCTATCTGCTTAGTTTAGAGATCATACATGCGAGTGCCAGCTGCTTAGTATATGAATCAATTATGTCAATTAATTATATCATGCCATCCTGTATACTTAGACAACATGTATGTGAATTATTTCATCCCAACCTATTTTAGAAAGACATCATATAGTTTTGTCATGTCATCCTGTTTAGGTACTCATCATATGTTGAATTATGCCATTATATCCTGTTAAGTTAACCATCATATATCTGAAACTATGTCATGCTATCATGTTTAGTTAGGCATCATATATGTGAAATTGTGTCATGCTGTCCTGTTTGGTTAGACAACATATATATGAATTACCACATCTGTCTATCATACAATGTCTGTACATTCAATTTGTTTTCTTGTTTATCAGCCATTTGAATTGGAGGGGGTGATGGCAGTATCTAAGGGAGCAAAAACCCGTTCTTCACAAAAGACAGTGCTACCCGTCGATGCAGATAGAACCATGGTTGTACTAGCCCACAAACTAGCCCCACCACACATAATCGAGACTCTTCGAGATTGCACACTTACACCGTTGGGCAGAGAACCAGCTACAACCCATCTAACCGCAACCCCAGCGGATAGTAACCCACTTATAGTTGACAAAGCACCATGTCCACCACAGAGTACCCCCACACGAGCAGTTTGTAAAGCTACTGCAGTGCCCAAAGCATAAAGACCACCACAGCTAACCCAAACTCCATGTTTAAAGCAGAAGAGCAACTGTTCTCAGGTCAGCTTCCGTAGCTATGGTCCATACTCCTTTGTTGTTGCATCACTGTATTTACTCATACCAACTACGTTCGAATTTGAAGGATCCAATTGAAACTCAAATGGCACAACAGGTATGTTTTAAACCTATTTCTTTAACTGGATTGCTATTCTAACTTCTTGCTCTATGTTGATTTCAGTTTAACTTGTATAAACAGTTATGTTCTCATGTGATGCACATTACAAGTGCTGCCAATGCTGTGTAGTTTCTCACACTTATATTCTGTCTATGCTATTGTGTCTTAAAAATATATGAGTTGAACTGTGTCTCTATCTTGATTAGGGAACATAAACTAGAATGATATGGACAATACAGTGACCATAGTACATAGATATATGTTTGTTTCATGCTGTTATCCTGTCCACCTTACTACTGAACCAGTTTACCAAAATGAGTTTCGTATACTACAAGCTAAACCTGTGATGTGTCTGCTTGTTTCTCTTGTAGTATGCAAACAGAATATTGGATAAGAGCACCCCACTATGCAATGGTAGAGAAAGTAATGCAGATAAGATTCAAGATAGTGAGACAACCCTGTTGTTCTCCAAGAAAGGTGATAAAAACGATCTTGTAGATAGTGAGAAAACCCCACAATCTTGCGTTGATGTAGTGTTCGAGTTACTAGCCAGTACCGCTGGCACAAGCTCTTCGAACTCGCTGCCTGAATCACTTCGGCTTCTTCAGTCTCAGCTACAAGCTGAAAGGCATCAGTCAGCTGTGCTGTGGCAAGAAGCCGAAGGACTGAGGAAGTCCCTGCAGAATTCAGATGCGTACTTTCTTGTGCAACAACAATCTTTGGAGGATTTAAGCGCCAAACAAGAGAAAGTTAATAAGCTTGCTAAGCATCTTGCCAGCATTATGGGTACCCAAGATATTGTTTCTTGAACTCTTCTGAAGTGGTTTCAGTTCTGGACTTGTTTTGCTGTGGCGTTTATATGCTGCTTTGTTCCCTATATTTGCACTAGTGGCGAACTTTGATGCCCAGTGGATGTAATATGTGTAATAGCCGTGATAGCCTAGCATAAGTTGCTTGCTTATTTATTCCTTGTTGTCTTGTTTATTTGTTTGCTTGTAGTCAGTGCAGTTCTTTTTCCGCGGTTTGCTAGTGGCTGCAATAACCTATTTTTTAAAACTAGGCCACAATAACCATGGGCTAATATTTACTGAAGTGACACTAGGCCTCCTACGGGCCATAGAAACAGTGGGCCTTCTATGGGCCATAGAAACAGTTGGCCTTCTACGGGCTGTAGAAATAATGGGCCTTCTACGGGCCGTAGAAACAATGGGCCTTCTACGGGCCGTATCATCAATGGGCCTTATATGGGCCGTCTGATCGATTGGCCAAACATGGGCCAATAACAGGCCGCATTATGGCCGTAAACGGGCTAGAGTTGGAATCGTCCGTTCATGGGCTGACCATAACGGGCCATCGTTAATAGGCCGTATTTGATGACGCTATGAAAACGGCCCAACGTATTAACGGACCACAAATGGGCCGACTGTAACCACGGGCTGAATTTGGCCTACAAGCAGAAAATGACAGTAACGGGCCGTAAGTAAATGAATGCTGGAAATGAGCCCAAGTATAAATGGGCTCTGAGAAGGCCGAAAGACAACATGGGCTGGAAATGGCCCAACTGAATAACGAGCCCTTAATGGGTATAAAGTGATACACTCTTCACTATGGGCTAGTTTCACCATGGGCCGTTAATGGGTGTAAAGTGATACACTATTCATTGCGGGCCAGTTTCACCACGGGCCGTTAATAGGCCAAGAGTTACATAGGGCCTCATATGGGCTGAAAGACGTCATGGGCCATACATGGGCCAGAAGTGAAAACGGGCTGGAATCATATGGGATGGCCCAAATGACGCTACTAGGCCTAATTCGGATAGGGCTTAACGGGCCTTGGGTTAGCAGGCTGTAAATGGGCTATATGCGAACAGGCTGTTAACAGGCTTTCCATGGGCCGGCCCGCCACCTTATGACCAAGTCAAATGGGCCGTCCTTTTCACAGGAATGGGCCTCTGTTGGGCTGTGCCACATGTCGACGTATCATAGGCGCCTTCTATCCAATGAGTGGATGACATCTGTCCCAACGATGAGCCGGCACATGTTTCCTCCAGCCAATGATGATTTTGCACGTGGAAAATCCCCATTGGTCGGGGCTGTTAACGGGTTATCGGATCCAAAACCCGACCCGATAGCTTAACGACGTTCCATTATGGTGGATGCCACGTGTCGGTCACCCTTGACGAAAGCACTTCTGTGACACACGATTTATCGTCATGGAAGTGGACACTTCTGTGATGATAATTTTGGTAATGTCATGGAACACTTCTACGACAGCACAGGTATGACTATCTTGATTCTGTCATAAAATCGTCATGGATGTACATGCATGACAAAAAACGCGACCTACTGTGACAAAGACGTATCATCACAAAAGTGTATTTTTTGTAGTGTATCAAAACGTTTATTCCAACTCCGAGATGCTTGCACCAGTCCATAAATGGATCGCTGGAGCTTGCACACTTTGTTAGCATCCTTTGGACTGATAAAACCTTCAGGTTGCATCATCTACAACTCTTCTAAAAGAAATCCATTCAGGAATGCAATCTTTACATCCATTTGCCAAATTTCATAATCATAAAATGCAGCAATTGCTAACATGATTTGGTTGGACTTAAGCATTGCTACGGGTGAGAATGTCTCATTGTAGTCAACTCCTTGAACTTGTAGAAAACCTTTCGCAACAAGTTGAGCTTTGTAGACAGTAACATTACCGTCAGCGTCAGTCTTCTTCTTGAAGATCCATTTATTCCCGATGGCTTGCCGATCATCGGGCAATTCAACCAAAGTCCACACTTTGCTCTCATACATGGATCCCATCTCAGATTTCATGGCCTCAAGCTATTTTGCGGAATCTGGGCTCATCATCGCTTCCTCATAGTTCGTAGGTTCGTCATGGACAAGTAACATGACCTCCAAAACTGGATTACCGTACAACTCTGGTGCCGATCTTACTCTGGATAACCTAGGAGGTTCAGTAGTAACTTGATCTGAAGTTACATGATTATTATCATTAGCTTCCTCGCTAATTGGTGTAGGAGTCACAGGAACAGATTTCTATGATGAACTACTTTCCAATAAGGGAGCAGGTATAGTTACCTCATCAAGTTCTACTTTCCTCCCACTCACTTCTTTAGAGAGAAACTCCTTCTCTAAAAAGGATCCATTCTTAGCAACGAATGTCTTGCCTTCAGATCTGTGATAGAAGGTGTACCCAATAGTCTCCTTTGGGTATCCTATGAAGACACATTTCTCCGATTTAGGTTCGAGCTTATCAGGTGGAAGCTTTTTCACATAAGCATCACAACCCCGAACTTTAAGAAACGACAACTTAGGTTTCTTGCCAAACCATAGTTCATAAGGTGTTGTCTCAACGGATTTAGATGGTGTCCTATTTAACGTGAATGCAGCCGTCTCTAAAGCATAACCCCAAAATGATAGTGGTAAATCAGTAAGAGACATCATAGATTGCATCATATCCAGTAAAGTACGATTACGACATTCGGACACACCATTACGTTGTGGTGTTCCAGGTGGCGTGAGTTGCGAAACTATTCCGCATTGTTTCAAATGAAGACCAAACTCGTAACTCAAATATTCTCCTCCATGATCAGATCATAGAACCTTTATTTTCTTGTTACGATGATTTTCCACTTCACTCTGGAATTCTTTGAACTTTTAAAATGTTTCAGACTTATGTTTCATCAAGTAGATATACCCATATCTGCTCAAATAATTTGTGAAGGTGAGAAAATAATGATACCTGCTGCGAGCCTCAATATTCATCGGACCACATACATCAGTATGTATGATTTCCAACAAATCTGTTGCTCGGAGAACGGTGTTTTAGTCATCTTGCCCATGAGGCATGGTTCGCAAGTACCAAGTGATTCATAATCAAGTGATTCCAAAAGTCCATCAGAATGGAGTTTCTTCATGGGTTTTACACCAATATGACCCAAATGGCAGTGCCACAAATAAGTTGCACTATCATTATCAACTCTGCATCTTTTGGCTTCAGTATTATGAATATGTGTATCACTACTATCGAGATTCAATAAAAATAGACCACTCTTCAAGGGTGCATGACCATAAAATATATTACTCATATAAATAGAACAACCATTATTCTCTGATTTAAATGCATAATCATCTCGCATCAAACAAGATTCATATATAATGTTCAAGCTTAACGCTGGCACCAAATAACAATTATCTAGGTCTAAAACTAATCCCGAAGGTAGATGTAGAGGTAGCGTGTCGACTACGATCACATCGACTTTGGAACCATTTCCCACGCACATCGTCACCTCGTCCTTAGCCAATCTTCACTTAATCCGTAGTCCCTGTTTCGAGTTGCAAATATTAGCAAAAGAACCAGTATCAAATACCCAGGTACTACTGCGAGCATTAGTAACACTACAAAAAAAGACACATCCGTGACATTTTGGGCCGAACAATTTTTTTTTCTGTCATACATATGACACTTCTATGACGACAATTGTGACAAAACCCGGTATCATCACAGATGTGGTGGGATCCTACTTCCATGACAAGAAATCATGACAGAAAATGGGCTTTTCGTCCTGGCCGGGCCGGAGACGCAGCTGCATGACATTCTTTGGGTCGTCCATGACGGAAAAAACCGTGGTAGAAGCTAGGGTGAGGAAAATTTCGAGGAGTTCCGGTTATGGTGGGAGGTCGGGGGCCGAGCGATGCGCGTTTCTCTCGTACACGTACGCGCGTCTGTGCGAGGCATTGGCTCTAACTGAACCCGAGCGAGGCGTTGGGCTCTAACTGAACCCAAGCGATTGCACTGCAGGCTACGCATTACTGAACTCGAGCGATTGATCGATGGCTGTTAACTAAACCCGATCGAGCAATTCCTTCGCTACTGCTGCTA
>NC_057795.1:538736356-538762224 GCF_018294505.1 Triticum aestivum
AGACCTCCCACTCGGGGGCTTAGCTGCAGCCCAGCGCCCGCCTAAGTGTCTGAAATCCTACCGAGTGGAGAGCAGACCTCCCACTCGGGGGCTTAGCTGCAGCCCAGTGCTCGCCTAAGTGTCTGAAATCCTACCGAGTGGAGAGCAGACCTCCCACTCGGGGGGCTTAGCTGCAGCCCAGTGCTCGCCTAAGTATCTAAAAATCCTACCGAGTGGAGGGCAAACCTCTCGCTCGGGGATTTAGCTGCAGCCCAGTGCTCGCCTAAGTGAATTGGGGGACAAGTCGATGGCAATAAGCGCTTCGCTTTAACCTGCAAAAGACACCCCAAACCAAATGCAAACATATTCAGCGACGAACCCAAGTTCGGATAACACCTAACGGAACCGAAAGTGCTCAGGCGCTAGGCCTGTTAAAGTTTGTCGGTTACAAAACTCACTCGGCATACCGAGGCAAATTTAAAGTATCAAGCTCAGAAGTTTTTTACCCCTCCTGTGGAGGGCTGGAAGGTGCCACAAACTCGTCCAGATCAATTCCATCTGCAATCCGAGTGGCAGCGGCAATGAAGGTCTCCATGAAAGATCTGAAATCGTGCTTCTTGGTGTTGGCCACCCTAAGAGCCACCAGCTTGTCCTCTCGTGCATCCTTGCAGTGAACGCGGGCCAGAGACAGAGCAACATCCGCGCCGCACCTGGCCGAAGACTTTTTCCACTCCTACACTCGACTTGGGACCAAGTTTAGTTGAGTCATCAGAGACTCGAGGTCGTTCTGGAGTGTCTCTCTTGGCCAGAGTGTTGTGTCGATGCGGGAAGTTGTGACCTTCAGCCTTGCGAGATAATCGATGACGGCAGCAACACGAGATTCAAGTCGGAGCACGTTCATGGCGACTTCATCTTTCACAGGAGAGTTGATGGGGTCCAGGTTTACTTCCAGTCGACCAGTCTCTTCTTCAAAGTTCTGACAAAATTCTGCAAGCACAACCACCGAGTCAAGACAAACAGTCAGAGGTTACAATTAAAATATTTGTTTGATACAAAGGATTACCTTCAAGCATGAGGAACAACTTCTTGGCGAGTCCACCCAGATAAGCCTCTAGATCATTCTTCTTTCTCTTCAACTCACTGGCCTTATCATTCAGGGTGGTCTTGTCGCTTTTCAGTCGACTGACCTCCTGGTTGGCAGCATCAAGAGCAGCTTTCAGATTGGTGTTTTCTTCTTCAAGCTTAGTCACTGAAGCCAGCTTCTCATCCGCAAGTCTGGTCTTCTCTAAAGCAGTTTTTTGCATCTCAGCCAAGTCAAGCTCTTGTTTCTTCAGGGCATCCCTCACTTTGCCTGCAAAGTTACAGTGAGATTAGATTCGGAAACAAGTGAGAGGCAAAGGCAGTCGTCAAAGGCCTCACCAAGCATACCTTTAGCTTCCTCCTTCGCCTTCGTCAAGTTCTCTTGGGCTAGTTTCAGATCGAGCTCGAGCTGAATGTGTTTGTTCTCCAACTCAGTATAACGAGCCGCAAGGTCACAGGATTTCTACGAAGAACCAATCGACAGATGTCAAAAACAATTCACTTCCGAGTGAGTAAGGAAAAATCATAGCGTTTCTAAGACTACGGCCGAATGCAAACATTCGACCATAGTCTCGGGGACTACACCCAGTGGGTGCACTCAGCGTGCCCCCACTAGTTTCATCAGTTAGAGTCAACCAGTCGACCAATAAAAAAACAAAAAACGGAGGTGTTCTTCAGACTATAATCGACCGCAAGCAGTCGACCACAGTCTCGGGGACTACACCCAGTGGGTGCACTCAGCATGCCCCCACCGGTCTATGAATCTATTCGACCTAGTCGAGTAAGGAAAAAACTTAAGACATAAAGACTATAGTCGACTGCCAACAGTCGACCATAGCCTTGGGGACTACACCCAGTGGGTGCACTCAGCGTGCCCCCACTAGTCCGGAATTTCAATCGACACACCTAGTGGGTGCAGGATAATCTCTAAGAATTGCAGAAAGAAGAGTTTACAGATATCATATCCTAACAGAATAGGCAGTGACCGACTGACCTGAACATTACTCTGAAGAGCTGAACTGGCGTCATAGGCTGCCTGGCTAGCTTCTCGTATCGCCTTCACTTGCTCCATCATGACCCCCGCTTGGCGTATCGCTTCTCTAGCAGCACTGGCTTGGTCTTCTGGAACGGGGTAGGTGGAGAAAAGCGAGGGTTGAGTAGCACTCGACGACGAAGGGCGAGCACTCGTCAACGGCACCGCGAAGGTTACGGTGGGTCGAGTGGAGTCTCCCTCCATGACCAACGTCTTGGGTGCTGGCACATCTCGAGTCGCCTTGCCAGCAGGCGTTTTCTTGCTCCTCCTTTGCCTCGGTGGTTCTTCGTCGTCGTCGTTAGGAAGGTCAATAACAATGTTAGATGAAGCTGTAGAAAGAATCAAAATTAGAGACAATAAGTCAGTCGACTGAAAACGGCATCACAAGAATCATACCAGGTTGTGAGGTAGCAGCATCCTCCATCTCGTGGTCTTCAGCCTTGGTCGAAGTATCAAAAGTAGCAGCACTGCAGTTCCGGAAATCAGTCGATTGACCCATGAGTCGACCAAGAGCAAGTTTATGAAACGGGGAAAACTCAAGACTACCCTTACCCTGAGATAGTGGGGATCACCATCTTCATCTTCGGCAAGACCTTCACAGGTTTCGACGGTGCCACTCAAGACTGCTTCGGAGCTTTCTCAGTCGGCGCCGGAGAAGTAGTCCGAGGGCGCTTGGTCGACTGGGTAGCGGTCGCGACCCCTTTACCACGCTCAGTCGCGGGATCATGAACAAGCTTCGAGCGTCATTCCGAGCGGGGAGGTGCGACTTCCTCCTCCTCCTCCTCCTCTTCCTCCTCATCAGAGTCGTCAGCCTCATCATCGTCGTCAGCATCCGAATCCCACTCCTCCGGGCTCTCGCCCCCACTTCCTTCCTCCTCCTCAGTCGGCGTCTGCGCTCCATTGGGCATCGAGTATAACTCCGTGGTGGCCTGACAAGCAGCAAAGCAGAATGGATAAAACAAAATTACACTCGGAAATAAGCGGCCATACCTTGTCCAGCGTATAGGTACAGTCGAGTGGCGGGATCCTCCTCGCTCCTCGAGGGTTGTCCTTGTTCCCTGTGATGGCGGTCACCCACCTCTCCAGCGTGGCGTCGTCGACTGCCTCTGGATGGACCCGAGTGGTGTCTTCGGTACCGCAGTACAGCCACATCAGGTGGCCTCGGTACTGGAGCGGTTGGATGCGCCGCCTAAGGAAGACTTCCAGAAGATCCATGCACGTCACTCCGTCCCGAACGAGTTGGACCATGCGCTCCACCAACATTTTTACCTCGGCTTTCTCCTCAGGAAGCACCTTCAGAGAAGACGGTTTGTCCACTCGGTCCATGGAGAACGGAGGGAGACCAGTCGACTGCCCCGGCGTCGACTCGTCTTGGCAGTAGAACCAAGTCGACTGCCACCCTCTGACCGACTCAGGAAGGGTCATGGCCGAGAAAGTGCTCTTATTCCTCAACTGAATCCCAAGACCCCCACACATCTGAATGACCTTGGTCCTCTCATCGTCCGGACTCGCCTTTTTCACTGTCTGTGAGCGACAGGTGAATATATGCTTGAAGATACCCCAGTGTGGTCGACAACCCAGGAAATTCTCGCACATGGACACAAAGGCAGCAAGATAGGCGATGGAATTGGGATTGAAATGGTGGAGTTGCGCCCCAAAGAAATTCAGAAACCCTCGGAAGAAAACACTCGGCGGCAAAGAAAATCCACGATCTATGTGAGTGGCCAAGAGAACGCACTCACCCTCCTGCGGCTGCGGTTGGCACTCGGTCCCCGGAAGCCTCGCTGACCCATGGGGGATCAGTCCCTCATTGGCCAGGTCATTGAGATCTTTCTCAGTGATGGTCGAGCGGATCCAATCCCCTTGGACCCAACCCTTCGGCAGGCGGGACCTTGACGAAGATCCACCCCGACTGGACGGTCTCCCCTTCGCTTTCCCCGTCGTCGTCGCCTTCTTCACGCGCTCTAGGGCCGCCGTCTTCTCTTTCACCATTGTCGACGGCGAAGTGCGCGAGGTGTGGATAGGCGGAGGCAAGAGCAGGTGCGGCGGGCGGAAGCAAAGAGGGAAAAGAGAAGGGTGGGAGGGCACTGTTCAAAAAACCCTCCCTCGGCGCTTTATATAAAAGCACTTCCGAGTGGCTGACGAGTGGGTCTGGGCGATTCTGTCACATCCCGAAACAGCCACGCACGCACGATACGTGGCTAAAAAGGCGGCGCGGGAATCGAGGAGTCCATGCCTTATCCCATCCGATTGCCGCGGTCCGCCCCGCTTTGCGCGCTTCCCAAATTTCGGATCCCGCAAAATTCGCTAACAGCAGATAAATCTGTCAGGCGATATCTTTCCTGCGATCCGTCGCTCGGAAGTTCACCGAAGTCCAAAAGTTCACTCGACAGAAGACAAGAATGGATCAAGGCGACCGAAGTAGAAGTTGACGCCAACGCCGAAAGAAGAATCGCCGATCCAAGATACGACATAATCAAAGTACAGTAAATAAGTCGGAGAAAATCATCAACTCCTTCCTCACTCGAACCTCGATCCATTCGGGGGCTAATGATGGGGTTATGTACCTAGGGTAGGGTCATGGACCTATCTAGGATACCATACCCAAGGACATCATCAGACGAAGCTACCTTCCAGACGACCAAGAGAAGCTCCACTCGACTCAGGGAGACTCCACTCGACCGGCTAGAAGACACTCGACCATGAAGACGCACTCGACCATCAGAAGTTCAGGATCTATGCTGTATCCAAACGGTCTGTAATTAAGTAGTCTTAATGGTCATGATGACACTTTATGTAGGGCGTTACCAGTAACGCCCGGCCTTAATGTACTTTAACCCTCCTCTACGTGGGCTGGCTGGGGTCCTGGCATCCTCTATATAAGCCACCCCCCTACACTGGTAGAAGGGTTCGCACCCCTGTAACTCATATACACAGAGATCAGTCGACCGCCTCCGGGCTCCGAGATGTAGGGTTGTTACTTCCTCCAAGAAGGGCCTGAACTCGCTAAACACCCGTGTGTACAACTACTCCATAGCTAGGACCTTGCCTTTCCATACTTACCCCCCATTCTACTGTCGGACTTAGAACCACGACATCTCCTACCTCTAGTTGACCGCCTCTTCCATCTCTAAGCTCCATTGTTGCTCCAAGCTCCATTTTCTCCCGATCTCTCTCCCTAGCCAATCAAACTTGTTGATTTGCTCGGGATTGGGTGACAAGGCTCCGATCTACACTTCCACCAAGAGAGATTTGATTCCCCCCCACTTATCCCTAGCGGATCTTGTTACTCTTGGGTGTTTGAGCACCCTAGACGGTTGAGGTCACCTCGAAGCCATACTCCATTGTGGTGAAGCTTCATGGTGTTGTTGGGAGCCTCCAATTGTTGTGGAGATTGCCCCAACCTTGTTTGTAAAGGTTCGGTCGCCGCCTTCAAGGGCACCAATAGTGGAATCACGGCATCTCGCATTGTGTGAGGGTGTGAGGAGATTACGGTGGCCCTAGTGGCTTCTTGGGGAGCATTGTGCCTCCACACCGCTCTAACGGAGATGTATTTCCCTTTAAAAGGAAGGAACTTCGGTAACACATCCTCGTCTTCACCGGCTCCACTCTTGGTTATTTCGCGCCTTTACTTGTGCAAGCTTACTTGTGTTGTATCTCTTGCTTGCTTGTGTTCTAGTTGTCATTGCATCATATAGGTTGTCCACGTAGTTGCATATCTAGACAACCTATTTTGTTGCAAGGTTTAAATTGTTAAAGAAAAGCTTAAAAATTGTTAGTTGCCTATTCACCCCCCCCCCCTCTAGTCAACCATATCGATCCTTTCAATTGGTATCAGAGCCTCGTCTCTTTATTAAGGACTTTGACGTCCGAAGAGTATGGTTGACACGAACGACGGTGTGGAGGAACACTCCGGTGTGAATCCTATCTCGTCTTCGGCCAAAGGGGGAATCTCGGTCTCACGTGAGGAATTCAATGTGGCTTTAGACACATTGAAAACCTCCATGACGGCCGAGGTTAAAAGCATGTTTACTGAATTCCTAGAAGGACTTAAACTATCTACCTCGCCGATGAAAGTGAGTGATCCCACTAACAAGGTTACGGATGCTACCTCCGATAAGGGGGAAGCTAACAATGAAAATAGTCCTTCTACTAGTGGTAGAAATGGCACCGGCATCTTTGCCCATGTGGAACCCCCAATTTATAGAGGGTCGATCCCCTCCACTCATTTAAATCATGCCGGTCCTCCTCCTAAATATGAGAAGCATGAAGATTTTGACTCTTGGGTTTATCGCTTTAAGCGTCATTTAAAACATGTGAACACTAACCTTTGGAGAATCATTGAAGAAGGTTTCTATCCTCATGACCCAAGCAACTTCACCCCTCGAGAAGACGTGCACAATCAATTCAATGAGAGTGCTCTCTTCATCATCCAAGATGCTATCCTTCCCGAAGATCTCCCTCATCTTCGACCTCATGTCATGGCTAAAGAAGCATGGAGATGTGTCGAGGGTCTCTATCGAGGAAGTGCTAGCATTCAACGCTCCAACTATGAAGTGGTGCAAGATGAAGCCGATGAGTTTGCAATGAAAGAAGATGAAGAACCTCGTGAGCTCTTTCGAAGAGTGACCAAACTCGCGATCGCACTCCGAGATCATGGAAGCAAGGACACGGATGGCAATTGGATCAAGCGCAAGTTCCTCAAGGCCATGATGCCCTTCAACAAGGCCATGTCCTCCGTCATTCGTCAAAGACCGGACTTCCACTCCATGACCTCTGAAGTGTTGGATGAGTTCGTTGCAATGAGCATCTTGGACAAGACCGCCGACAATGCGGTGCTCCATTCTCAAAGGGCAAAGAAGACCAACCTTGCTTTGAAGGCCAAGGTTATTATGGAAGAAGAGGAAGAAGTGGAAGATGAGGAGAGCAACCCCGAAGACACCAAATTTGATTACCATGAGCACATGGCCCTTGCTTCAAGACAATTTTGGAGCAAGAAGAATTCAAGACCCAACTTCAACAAGAACAACTCAAGTGGCGTCAAGGGCAAGCAACGAGTTAGAACTTGCTTCAACTGTGGCAATGTGAGCCATTTCGTTGCGGACTATCCTTACGAGAAGCGGGAAGACAATGGTGGCAAGTTCATCCGAAAAGACAAAGCCAAGTCCTTCCCCAACAAGAACAACTTCGCCAAGAAGACTCCCACTCATGGGTTGGTGGTTCAAGAAGAATACCAAGAGGATGACGATGATGATGAAAATGAAGAAGCAATGGCCATGGCATCGGTTGCCATTGCTACTACTCCCCGGATGTCTCTCTTTGATTCACCCAACGAGAACATCACCGCCAAGTGCCTCATGGCTAAAGCTTCAAACAAGGTAACCCCCAACATTAAAACCACCATCATTACTAATTCCTCCGTGGAGGATTGCATTGATGAACATGATGGGTCTAATGAAGAAGTGAATGAGTTTGAGTCTTTTATGAGTAAGCTCAAGGGCAAGTCCAAGAAGCATTTTGTTGCTCTCTTGTAACAACTTGGTGAGGCCAATGACATGATTGAGGCTCACGAAGAAACCATCTCTAAGATGGAAGGTCATAGTCATGACTATGCCGATGAGATATTGGATCTCTCTAATGCTCTTGAGGAAGAGCGTGTGCATCGTTTGACTTTTGAGGAGTCACACAACGATGACCATGCTAAGTTAAAGAAAGATCTTGATCATGCTCTTGTCATGTCTCGTGTGCTAACTTCCGAGAAGGCTAAACTTGGGGTTGATCATGCTAGACTCAAAGAGGAGTTTGAGATACTTGACAAGGCCCACAAGGTCTTGAAGGGTGCTCACGCTAACCTCAAGGAGTCTCATTCTCAACTCCAAGTTAAGCTAACCAAGGAAAAGGCCACCTTTCCTCATATGGTATTAATTGATAATACATGTGCTACTAACCCGTATTGTGAGCATGTGCATCTTGTGGAGGAGAATGCCAAGTTGAAGGATCAACTTGAGAAAGGACTTGTAACATGCATTCAAGGTGAGAAGAACCTCAACGACCTCTTGAGCAATCAAAAGGAAGTTGTGGCCAAGGAAGGAATTGGATTTGCACCCAAGTCCAAGAGCAAGAAGAAGAAGAACGACAAGACCAAACGTCCTCCTCCTCTCAAGCAAACTTTTGTGAAAGAGGGAGGGGGTACCCCTAAGGAGAAGAAGGAAAAAGTGAAGGTTGTTGACGTCCAAAAGGGCAAAATCATTTCCTCTAACAAAGCCGGCGACTTTAACCCGTCATATGTGTTGTGCCGTGCTAGTGATGGACATGTTTATGCTAAATTTGTTGGTTCTCCTTATGAGTACATTGAATGGTCTATTTGGGTTCCCAAGACCCTTGTTACTAACATCAAAGGACCCATTACTAAATGGGTACCTAAAACCAAGCATTGATCTCTTGTAGGTGTTTGCTTCCGGTGGGGGATCATGGTTGCTCGATAGTGGAGCAACAAATCATATGACCGGGAGCAAGGACATGGTGGTGGACGTGCAAAAGATTCCATCTATGCCCACCAATGTCGAGTGGGGTGATGCATCACATTCTAAGGTATTGGGTCTCGGCAAGGTTGTCATTTCTCATGATCTAACGATCGAGAAAGTCATGCTTGTTGAGTCCCTTGCATACAATTTGCTTTCCGTTCGTCAACTTGCACTCATGGGTTTTGCTACTTTCTTTGACATTGATACCGTGGCCCTCTTGTGGAGCAAGACTCTTAAAGTAGCCTTTGTTGGGCATGTCGAGAACGGTCTCTATGTGATTAACTTTTCAGAGCGATCCACTAAGACCGCGACATGCCTAATGGCTAAAGTTGACGTGGGATGGCTTTGGCATCGCCGTTTAGCCCACGTCAATATGAGATCTTTGCAAAGTCTTCTCAAGGGGGACCATGTTCGTGGACTAACAAATGTTAGTTTTGCCAAAGATCGTGCTTGCAGTGCTTGTATTGAAGGAAAGCTTCATGAGAAGGCTCACCCTCTGTCGACCATCATCTACTCGAAGAGACCCTTGGAGCTCCTTCACATGGATCTCTTTGGGCCTCCATCTTTTGATAGTCTTGGAGGAAGAAAGTATTGCTTGGTGATTGTGGATGATTATTCAAGATACACTTGGGTATACTTCTTCAAGAGGAAGAGTGAGACTCAACAAACCGTCATCAACTTTGCAAATGAAGCTCAACGTCAACATAATGCAAATATCTTGACAATCAGAAGTGACAACGGCACCGAGTTCAAGAACTACACCTTGGATGAGTTTATTAGTGATGAGGGGATCAAGCACCAATATGCTGCTCCATACACCCCTCAACAAAATGGTGTGGTGGAGAGGAAGAACCGGACGTTGATGGATGCGGCTAGGACCATGATGGCGGAGTTCAAGTCTCCATACAACTTTTGGGCCGAAGCCATCAACACCGCATGTCATGCATCCAATCGGCTCTATCTCCGCAAAGGCTTGAACAAGACTCCTTATGAGATACTCACCAGCAACAAGCCCAACCTCAAGTACTTCCGGGTGTTCGGTTGTAAGTGTTTCATTCTCAAGAAAGGTGTTCGTTTGTCTAAATTTGAGTCTAGAGCTCATGAGGGCATATTTGTTGGTTATGCTACAAACTCTCATGCTTACCGTGTTCTCAACAAGTCCACCGGACTCATTGAGGAGACGTGTAACGTGGAGTTTGACGAAAATAATGGCTCCCAAGTGGAGCAAAGTGGTACTTGTGATGTAGGTGATGAAATTCCTCCCCAAGCCATAAGAAGAATGGGTATTGGTCATATTCTACCCATTGAGGAACCCCTTGTGGCCGAAGGAGAAGGACAATGCTCCACTCAAGTGGAGCCATCACCTCCCCAAGACCCACACGCTTCCGAAGAACAAAGTGAAGGCCCTCAACCTCGTGAACAAGACCAAGGGCAAGATCAACCTCAAGATGGTGGTGAACCTCTAAATGATGCCCAAGGTCAAGTTCTTCCCCCCTGAGCAAGTTCAAGATCATGAGCAAGCTCAAGATCAAGAACAAGCTCATGACGGCGCTCAAGATTATCAAGTTAACCCTCCTCCTTCCACATCCAAGGAGGAACTAGAGCGTCGTGCCGCGAAGATTGCTTCCAAACTCACCACCAAAGGCCATCTCATGGAGAATGTGGTTGGAAGCCTAAGAAAGGGGGTAAGCACTCGCAGACAATTAGCAAACTATTGTGAACATCACGCGTTTGTCTCTTGTGTTGAACCCCAAAAGGTCTATGAGGCGCTCGAAGACTCGGATTGGCTCAATGCCATGCATGAAGAACTCAACAACTTCGAGTACAACAAGGTGTGGAGATTGGTGCCAAAGCCATCGGGGAACCACAACGTCATTGGAACCAAGTGGATCTTCAAGAACAAGCAAGATACTCATGGGAACATCATTTGCAACAAGGCAAGATTGGTAGCACAAGGCTACTCCCAAGTCGAGGGTATCGACTACGGTGAAACCTTTGCTCCCGTTGCTTGTCTTGAATCCATTCGTTTGTTGATTGCTTATGCTTCCCGTCACAACTTTAAGTTGCAACAAATGGATGTGAAAAGTGCTTTTCTTAATGGTCCCATTAATGAGTTGGTCTATGTCAAGCAACCCCCTGGGTTCGAGGACCCCCACTTCCTGGATCATGTGTATCAACTCGATAAGGCACTCTATGGCCTTAAACAAGCCCCACATGCGTGGTATGACCACCTTACCGAGTTGTTACAAGATCGTGGATTTGAAGTAGGACAAATCAATCCCACTCTTTTTACTAAGAAGGTCAAAGGGGAGTTGTTTATATGCCAACTATATGTTGATGATATTATCTTTGGTTCCCCTAACAAAGCTTTCAATGAGGAATTTGCCGCTCTCATGACCTCCAAGTTCAAGATGTCTTCGATGGGAGAGTTGAAGTTCTTCCTTGGTTTTGATATCAAACAAAGAAGAGAAGGAACCTTCATCAACCAAGCCAAATACACTCAAGACATGCTAAAGAGATTCAAGCTAAGTGATGTCAAGCCGGCTTCTACACCAATGCCCACCAAATGCCAACTTGACATTGATCCCAATGGTAAAGCGGTGGATCAAAAGGTATATCGCTCCATGATTGGCTCCTTGCTTTACCTTTGTGCATCTAGACCGGATATCATGTTGAGTGTGGGAATGTGTGCACGGTTTCAAGCCGCACCGAAGGAAAGTCACTATGTGGCGGTCAAGCGAATCTTTCGATATTTGGCTCATACCCCAAACTTTGGCTTATGGTACCCAAGAGGGGCAAACTTCAAGCTTGAAGGTTTTACAGATTCCGATTGGGCAGGAGACAAAGTGGATAGGAAGTCCACTTTCGGAGGGTGCCAGTTTCTTGAGTGCTCTTTGGTGAGTTGGTCTTCCAAGAAGCAAAGTTGTGTGTCTCTCTCGTCCACCGAAGAGGAATATGTGGCGGCCGGTAGTTGTTGTGCACAACTTTTATGGATGAGGCAAACTTTAAAGGAATACAGTGTCATTTGTGACAAAGTGCCTCTTTGGTGTGACAACGAAAGTGCCATCAAGATTTCTCTCAACCCGGTGCAACACTTCAAGACGAAGCATATTGAGATTCGGTATCATTTCATCCGAGATCACATTAGGCGAGGGGAGATCGAGCTCAAGTATGTCAACACTCATGATAACCTTGCAGATATTTTCACGAAGCCCTTGGATGAAGCAAGATTTCGCGAGTTAAGGCATGAGCTAAATATCATTGATTCGAGCAATGTGTCTTGAACTCGTGCACCCCCCACCACACTCAACTTGTTGTCTAGTTTAGGTGTAGGCATGGACATAGGGGGAGTGTTGTTCTCTCAATGAACTTTACCTCCCCCCATTATGCATAAATAGATCAACTCTTTCACATTAGCCATTTTTTATGGTACTTGTGCTTCAAAGACGAGTTTTGGTCATGGGCCCAAGGATAATTCTTCGCGGTGCCATACCAACTAACTCAAACATAGGTGGCTCCGGCCACCGTCCTCTCCTTTTGAGAGGTTAGGTTGCGCGGTTGTTTCTTGTTGCCTTTCTTCCTTTGTTTTGTTCGGGTTCCTGTGGTATCTTTTGTGCTGGAAAGTTTCTTTGCAAAGATCTCTTTTCGTGTGTCGAAACTTGCATTTTCTTGAGCTCACGGTACTACCGTAGCATGCTATGGTACTACCGCGAGAGGGGAGCATGGTACTACCGCCCCCACGCGGCAGTAATTTTTTACTGCCGCCTGGGAGAGCGGTACTACCGCTTTGGTGCGGTACTACCGCAATGACCAGTGGTACTACCGCGACGGGTCGGGCGCGTAGGGATAAGGTCGGGCAGGGGGAGTTCTAACTCCCCCATACCCATTCGCCAGTTCCCATCTCGTCTTTCTCTCTCTCCCTCGTTCAAGAACGGAGCCGGCGTCTGTCGCCGGATCTCCGCCTCCGGCTGCCCTCCCGTGATTCCGACCGGTGGGATCGTTCCCCACCACGTGCTCTTGCTATGGACCAAGGTCTTTCCCCAACTCCCTCTCTTTGTTGTTGTGTTTGTTGTCTCTAGGTTTTGGGGAGACTTGTGTGTTCTTAAGATTCCTAGGCTTAATCTTTGCAAGAGTAGGATGAAGGAGCGTAGTAGTGCATAGGAATTATACTTGTACTTTGTCCTGTGCTAGATTTGATCACCGTAGCACTGCCGGGGTTTCGCGGTTCTTTTCCGATTCAAACCGCCGCTTGGATCTGACGCGGTGCGGTACTACCGCCCATCTGGCGCGGTACTACCGCTCGTCCGGTACTACCGCCCTCAGGCGCGGTACTACCGCACTCCCTGCGGCACTAAAACTCTACTACCGCTCCAACCACGGTACTACCGTGCCTCGCACGGTACTACCGCGCCCTAGAGCGGTACTAATATTTTAGTATCGCAGGATCTGGCAGTACTACTATTCTTCACATCTACCTCATGGCAACTTTTCACGTATACTTTCTATGTGTTTCTTGTGCTTTGCCTTGATCTTTGCATTGATCCTCTTTGCGTTTCGTTGGTGTTTTGCGTTCGTGTCTCAGGTGGTGGCTCTCGCCGTTCCAATCCCAGTCGTGACACAGGCTCCAAGCGTCTGCGCAATCCAGGCGAAGCACCGGAGGGCTCTTCTGCCCCCAAGCGCAATGTCAAGTCATCTGCTAGCAAGCACAAGGAACCCACTAAGGGCATGGACGAGATACCCCAATCTGAGTACGTCCGTCTCAAGCAACTCCACCCGTATGTGCACCCTCGTGCCACTGTCAAAGGTTGTGAGATGTTTTGGAACAAGCAACAGACTCTCATTTATCTGGATGTCATCAAGAACAAGCATAATACCTACGTGGATGTGAAATGGATTGAAATGCATCACATGAGGAAGGACAAGTTCCGTGCATACTTTGGAGAGGCTCTGGACTTGGTGGAGCAGTTTGGCATTGAGCATGTGATATCCTTTCACCTTGACTATGACCCTGAGCTTATCTGTCAGTTCTTTGCCTCAGTATACTTTCACTCTAATGAGGAGCGGAGGATGACCTGGATGACCAATGGCCGTCAGCTGACTGCTACCTGGAAGGAGTTCATGGATTTGCTCCAGGTTCCTGATGACGAGCTCGATACTCCCGTGGGTGTTCGCCCCCATGCAAACTCTGAATCTGCCAACAAGGACAATCTTGCACCATACTATGTTGAGAAGGCACTCGCCAATGGCAAGACGGGGTTGGTGCTCAACTCTTTTCTGGATATCATGTATCGCATCTTCTGCAACTCCTTGTTCCCTCGCATTGGTGACAAGGACAAGGTTCATGCTTATATGGTGGATATGATGCTCATTTGCGAGGAGGCTCGGTTGTCTCAGACTCAGCCACTTGATGTCTCACACATCATGTGGTGTGAGCTTCGGTTTGCAGTGTTCAACCGCAAGGTGCCTATCTATGGGCCCTATCTGTTTCTGCTGATCTCGAAGAGGTGGGAGAAGATGTTCCCTGGTGAGGAGTTCCTTGCCCCAGACTGGATTCGCCATGATCCTATCTGTCTGCGTGTCAATCCCCAATGGGCCAACACTACTACTCGTGTTGAGGCGTCTGCTGCTAGGGCTGCTGTTGATGAGGAGGATGCTGGGGCCGAGGATGCTACTGAGGACCGTGCTGCTAGGTCGTCCCAGAGTTCCTCTATGCCTTCGTGGGCCAAGAAGCTGAAGGACAAGATGAAGACTCTTTTCTGCATGCAAGCCAAGGGACAGTACAGGACTCATGTGCCATCTAAGGAGAGTCGCCGCCGGGACAAGAAGATCTTGAAGCTGTATGGCGAGGACGTGTCTGGTGGTTCTGAGGATCGCATCACCCTAGAGGCCGAGTGGATGGAGAAGCAAGGCTACAAATGGACTGATTCTGAGGAGGACGTCGAGGAGACCATCCCTGTCGCCGAGGAGTCTGACGAGGAGGCTTGGGATGAGTTCCCTGCTTGAGCCACCCCTTGTGTGTAGGTGTCCTCTTTGCCTTTTTGGCGTCTCGATGCCAAAGGGGAGAGAGTGTAGGGATTTGCGTCGTCGTTCGTGTTCGTTGTGTTTGCTGCTTTCTCGTGTTGAACCTCGTTTCAGTTGCTTTGGGTTGCTTTACTTCGTTTGGTGTCAGACTTGTGCACTCTATCTCTCCTAGCGAGCTTGTGATATATTGTGCTACCTATATGCTATGCTCTACTTAGATGTTAATTATCATGCCTTGGTCTCTAAAACATAGGGGGAGTGTTGATACTAGTTTGTGTGCTATGCAGTCCAAAGCATTCATCTAGATTGCACACATTTAGGGGGAGCCCGTCTATTTTTTAGAGAGGAGGGGTTTGCCTTTGCTCAATATTACCTCATCTATGTGCAAATCCCGTATTGTCATCAATCCACCAAAAAGGGGGAGATTGTAAGGGCATTTTTATCCCTTAAGTGTTTTGGTGATTGATGACAATGCTTTTGCAGACTAATTGTGTGCCTTGAGTTTCTCAGACACTTCATCACTGGGCACGAGACGGTTTGGTGCCCCTCGAAGACTATTGAAGACGGCGTTGTTCTACGTTTCTCTTTGGTGGATTTGAGTCGTAGGAGAGTCGTACTATTAAGAGGGGGTCCGCGTCGGAAAGGTTTGGGTGGAATCAACACGTACACATATCCTACCTTTCCTTGCCTTTGGAGCGTCTTTCCGTTATCCTAGTTGTGCATAATCAGACGGCTACTACTGTACATGCGGTATTACTCCTCTATGGAGCGGTAGTACCGCAAGCACCTGCGGTAGTACCGCTGTGGGTCACGGTAGTACCGCTCCTCTAGAGCCTTAGTACCGTGGCTCCCAGGCCTAGTGCCGCTCCGGTACGGTAGTAGGGGCGTATGTAATTTTTTACATCCGCGCCCCCACGGTAGTACCGCTCGTCCAGCGCGGTAGTACCGCGGGAGCCCATGGTAGTACCGCTCCCCCGGAGTCGTAGTACCGTGGCCCTCCTACCTAGTACCGCGGCGTCACGGTAGTAGAAGCGCATGTAATTTTTTACATCCGCGCCTTCACGGTAGTACCGCGCCTCATGCGCGGTAGTACCGCGTCGAATTTTTGCACCATCTCATTTTCAGCGGAAGTAGGCACGGATGTAATTTATTTCATTCGCGCTCTTCGTAGGCAGTGACTTTCCTGCCTTGCGGTAGTACCACAAGGGGGAGCAGTAGTACCGCGCAAGCGGTAGTACTGCACCTAAGTCAGGCAAGTCCCGGCCTCTGTTGCTGCCGCGGAAGTACTGTGGTCCTCCACGGTAGTATCGCGGGGCCCTGCGGTAGTACCGCGCCCCTGGAGCGGTAGTACCGCGTGTCGCAGGCTGAACATGTGGATAACGGTTGGATCTTTCCCATGACTATATAAGGGGCGTCTCCTACCTCTAGTTGACCGCCTCTTCCATCTCTAAGCTCCATTGTTGCTCCAAGCTCCATTTTCGCCCGATCTCTCTCCCTAGCCAATCAAACTTGTTGATTTGCTCGGGATTGGGTGACAAGGCTCCGATCTACACTTCCACCAAGAGAGATTTGATCCCCCCCCCACTTATCCCTAGTGGATCTTGTTACTCTTGGGTGTTTGAGCACCCTAGACGGTTGAGGTCACCTCAAAGCCATACTCCATTGTGGTGAAGCTTCGTGGTGTTGTTGGGAGCCTCCAATTGTTGTGGAGATTGCCCCAACCTTGTTTGTAAAGGTTCGGTCCCGCCTTCAAGGGCACCAATAGTGGAATCACGGCATCTCGCATTGTGTGAGGGCGTGAGGAGATTACGGTGGCCCTAGTGGCTTCTTGGGGAGCATTGTGCCTGCACACCGCTCTAACGGAGACGTACTTCCCTTTAAAAGGAAGGAACTTCGGTAACACATCCTCGTCTTCACCGGCTCCACTCTTGGTTATTTCGCGCCTTTACTTGTGCAAGCTTACTTGTGTTGTATCTCTTGCTTGCTTGTGTTCTAGTTGTCATTGCATCATATAGGTTGTCCACGTAGTTGCATATCTAGACAACCTATTTTGTTGCAAGGTTTAAATTGTTAAAGAAAAGCTTAAAAATTGTTGGTTGCCTATTCAACCCCCCCCCCCCTCTAGTCAACCATATCGATCCTTTCAATTGGCCGAAGTGTTTACGGCTTGACCTCGGCTGTCGCTGAACACTAACCGGGGGGTCGTAGCTAGCTTCCCCAGTCTAAAGCTCCTATGACTAAGTGAAAGTGATAAAGTCCGGATATCTGATTGCCTTGTTTCCGCTAACATAATCGCCTTCAGGCACTGAGACATCGGCTAAGGGTTGTCTTGTTATTGTGGAAACACCCTGTGTAGTATCTACAAAGGGGTAGAAGCCAACGATGGGCCACTTTCAACTGATAAACGGTCGCAACGGAGTCAAAATAAAGATATCGTCGGCATTTGTATATAATATACAAGGGTCGCCTTCCGTAATCATCGTTATAAAGCCATAAATATGCATCAATTTGACTTAAGATTTTGGCCAAGCTGGGTTGCCTGGCTCCTGTGCTTACCCCTACGTTCCCGATTGTTCGACTAGGCGGTAAAGGAAGCCCCTCTGTGATTGTTACTACCAGGTCATCCGAGTTAGTACCTCAGACTGGGTGAAGCCGAAGGCTAGCAATCTTAAAGGATCACATTGGTCGGCAATGACGAAAGTGAAAATTTTCATTAATACCATAGAGTTCGGGAACTTTCCCCAAACTAAATCCTCAATATTTTCCTCCCACATTGATCGGAGGTGAGGTTTCATGATCATGATAAGCATGACGACCCAAAGAAAGGAACCTATAACGGGACTATTTTCTTTGGAAGATGTTTCTTATGTTAAAAAGTAATATAACATATCTCTCTGCGTACCTTTGTTTATAAAACCGTATGGCCGGATTGCCTTGTTTGCCGTAAATCTTTGCCCTCATAAAGGCTTTATAAAGTAGGAAAACACTCCTCGGCTACTGGCCTGTCACATCCCTAGTTCTGGTATGCACTAGGCTAGCCCTTCATGTCAGCATCATGTTTAAATTCTAATGAAATTTGAATTGAGGAATTTTCAAAAAAAAAGCCTCAGAAGACCTCTAAAAATAACCAACATTTAAATCTCATCAAATGAGTCCAAGAAAATGTTCCTGTTATTCTATGAAAATATTGGCATGAGGTAAAATGCAAACCAATATTTTTGGAATGACTGAAATATTTATTTTGGGCCTTTTGAATTAAATAAATGACATATTTGAGTTGGATTTATTTCTATTATATAAGAAATAAAGCTCAAACATTTTTGTAAGTTGCATGTGACTTGGGCTAGACCTGAGCTCACATAAAAATTTACAGAAAGTTTATAAAAAAATGATTTGATGTTCTAAATCAAATCAAAACAAATAACAGAAATAGAAAAGAAAAATAAAAGAGAGAGAGAAAATTACCTCGCTAACTTACCTGTTCGGCCCAGCTCTGCAGCTGGCTGGCCCAGTTGGCGGCCCAGCCCACCAAGCCACCCCCTCCCTGTCGTCTTCCTCCCTGCCAGGAGGACGGGCGCATGCCCGACGCGCGCGCACCATCGTGCGGCCACCTCCACCCTGCCTGCCTGTGTCCCCGTCGCCTGGATCTCTCCTGCGTTGCCACGCACTCCCCCTCGCCCCCAGACTCCTCTCACTCTCCCACGTCCTCACCCTCTCCCCTGGATCTCTCTCTCTCTCACTCACCCGAACGGGTTCGTCGCCGCCGTTCGTCACCACCGCGGCCACCGGCCAGCACTAGACCCATGGACCAGCCCATGAGCTCCGCTGTGCCACCCTCGTCCTCTCCGTCAGCTCACATGGCCGGAAGAGCTCCAACACGCCGTCCCCGACCACTTCTTCATCGTCGGCCGCCGCGGATCTCCATCGCCGACTCGCCGCCGTCCGAGCTTCCCCAAGCACGCCGAGGCCACCACTGCACTCCACGTGAGCTCCTGATCATCCTCCCCCTCTCCGTTTTCTTTCTAGCATGTCGTAGCTGCCGCGCCTCTCTCACGCAACAGCACGCCCCCGCACGAGCTCGTCGCCGACGAGGCTCCGGTGGCCATTTGGTCCCGTGCGTGCCTCCGTTGGGTTCTTGAGCTCTCATAGAACGCGTAGGTGCTAACCGTATATCCTCCCGTGCATGGCGACGTCGTTTTCATCGGCGCCCGAACTCCGGCCACCGCCACAACCTCACTTCCGGCGAACTCCGGCCACCCCGCACCCTTCCGTTGGTTCACCTGGATGCGCGCGGCCACGGGCTACCTCTTGCTGCCCTTGGCGCGTCGATCCGTCGTCTCTGGCGCAACTCCGACGGACGCCGCCGCGGTTTGAGGTCGCCGCCGGCCAAAACTCCGGCGTGCTGACGTGGCTAAGTCATTAGCTACTAATTATCCCCCTAAACAACCCTCTAGCTACACTGACAGCCGGGCCCACTGCCTAATTAACCGGGTTTAGTTTCTGTTTATGATTAACTAACCATATGGGCCCCACAGGTCAGTTTGACCTGGCCACGTCACCTGTTGACCAGACCCCACCTGTGTGTGACACTAACCTGTCCTGAGTCACTGACCAGTGGGCCCCACTGGTCAGGTTTGACCTGGACCGGCCTGTTGACCCTGCTGACGTCACCCAGACGCGATGCTGATGCAGTAATTGATTTTGTGCATTTAAAAACAATTCAGAAAATCCAGAAATTTGTATAAACTTCAAAAATTCATAGTAATTCAACCGTAACTCCAAATGAAATAATTTATATATGAAAAATGATCAGAAAAATCCAATCTATCCATCTGTACCATTTTCATGCATGTTAGAACAACTTATGACTTCTGTTTAGGCCAAATCATATAATGGCATTTAAACCTTCACATATGGAGTTTGAATTTGAATCTTGGATTCAAACCAACTTCATTTAATTTGTTTGTAGTTGCATTAGCCCAACACACTCATTTTGCCATGTCATGATCATGCATCATATTATGCATTGCATTGATTGTGTTTCTTCTTTGTTTGTCGGTGCTTGTCCCCTCTCAGTAGACGGGTTCCGACGATGAGTTAGATGACACCAATGAAGAACTATATCATCTTCAGAAGTGCCAGGCAAGCAAAACCCCCTTGTTCATTCTGATACTATCCCACTCTCTCGCTCCTGCTCTCTTTTACTGCATTAGGACAAAATGATTCATTTGTTACTTGTTGCGGTAGCTGAACCCCTTTATCCTCTACATGACCTGTCATTGCCACAGTAAATAGATGAAACCCACTAGCATGAGTAGGAGTTGTTTGAGCCCTGTTGTGCCTACTCATTCATGCTTGTTTGTCATGCCTGCTACTGCTTAGAGTTGAGTCAGGTCTGATTCATCGGGGATGAATTAGAGGCGTGTGAACATGTCCTACTGTGTGTGAGCCAAGTGTGTGAACACGATTTGGTAAAGGTAGCGGTGAGAGGCCATGTAGGAGTACATGGTGGGTTGTCTCATTCAAACCGTCCTTAGGAACTGAGTTCTGTGTTTGTGATCCATGAACAGCTACTACCACACATTGGGATCCTTAATTGACTCTCTCGACTTATTAACCGACTTGATCTCTGTCCAGGAGTCGCAACTAGTTTCTGGTGTTTGTAGGTAGTGTTAGTAGTCTACCAAGTGGCACTAGGTACAGGTGGGCTTGGGACAGACTAGGCACAGTGGCCCGGTGTACCAAATGGCACCCGGATGGTGGCTTGGGAACCCTGTGCACATCGTTTGGGGCCGTGAGCGACACCTCGGCCGGATCTCCTTGCGGATGGAACCCGAACATGCGATAAACCTGGACTAGAGACTTGTGTGGTTAGTCAGGTCGTGGCCGACACCCTCGCCAGGCTTCCGCTTGAAGGTTGCCGAGATACATTACGTGTACATGGCGGTAAGTGGCGAGAGCGTGTGTGAAGAAGTACACCCCTGCAGGGTTAACATCATCTATTCGAATAGCCGTGTCCGCGGTAAAGGACTTCTGGGTTGCCTGTATAGTTCATAGACCAGTGAAAGTGGATACTTTAAAATACGCAAGATAAGTGTGAGTGCTATGGATGGCGTTCTCGTAGGGAGACGGGAGCGGATCCATACTGGTGTATTGATATGGTGAATATGTGGACTCGTGTGCGCCACCTCAAAAGAGTTACTTGCAGTCGTAGTTCAGGATAGCCACCGAGTCAAAGCTGGCTTGCTGTAGTTAAACCCCACCATCCCCTTTGTTGATAATGATGCATATGTAGTTAGTTCTGATGTAAGTCTTGCTGGGTACATTTGTACTCACGTTGCTTAATTTATGTTTTTGCAGAGAGACTTCAGTCTTGCTAGTAGTTCCACGTGGACTTCGATGTTTAGCTTGTTACCTCAGCTACGATCTTATGCCCTCAGCAGGATCTAGTAGATAGTCAGGCTTCTCAGCCTTTTTCATTTCTAGATGTCTGTACTCAGACATGTTAAGCTTCCGCATGTGCTTTGATTTGTATGCTCTGATTGTTGGGTCATGAGACCCATGTTTGTAATATCTCGCTCCTCGGAGCCTACTGAATAAAATACTTGAGTTGTAGAGTCATGTTGTGATGCCATGTTGTATTTGCACATATCGAGCATATTGTGTGTATGTTATTGAAATGCTTGGTATGTGTGGGATCTGACTATCTAGTTGTTATCCCTAGTAGCCTCTCTTACCGGGAAATGTCTCCTAGTGCTTCCACTGAGCCATGGTAGCTTGCTACTGCTCCGGAACACTTAGGCTGGCCGGCATGTGTCCTTCTTCATTCCTGTGTCTGTCCCTTCGGGGAAATGTCACGCGATGAATACCGGAGTCTTGTTAGCCCGCTACAGCCCGGTTCACCGGAGTCCTGTTAGCCCAGTGCTACAACCTAGATTCACTCGCTGATGACCGACACGTTCGATGTTGGGTCATGGATGCCTGTCCCTGTAAGTATGTGCCACTTTGGGTTTACGACTAGCCATGTCAGCCCGGACTCCTTATCATATGGATGCTAGCAACACTGTCATATACGTGTGCCAAAAGGCGCAAACGGTCCCGGGCATAGGTAAGGCGACACCCGTGGGGATACCGTGCGTGAGGCTGCAAAGTGATATGAGGTGTTACATGCTAGATCGATGTGGCATTGAGTCGGGGTCCTGACATGGCCGAAGAGGTTGAAGCCGATGGCCGGTCAACAAAGTTTTGTACAATACGGATTCGAGCATTAATGATATAGAGTACTTGGATATATAGAATCATTACACATAATATGTGATTTTACTATGGATATCGATCCTTAATTCGGTCACTCGTGCCCATATTAAGGCTCGGGGGCTACTGGGCTTTGCGCTCATTATTTATAAATATTAAAGGGGCACATTGATCCCTTGATCTGGTGTTGCCACCCGACCAGTGTCTCGGGGGCTACTGCATTGCCTATTCAATGCATAAAATTCAAAGTGCTCAGTGTTCGGCTTGACCGAACTATGGGGAAACGCGTCTTCAGACAACAATAGATACCATCTGGACCTATCTGGCGTCAAGCTAATATATCGTGGCAACTTCTCAAGACCCTCTCTCAAGGGCCCGTTCGCCGATCACTGTTATTATCTCTAATATATTACACTGCGTTTCTATTCTATGTATGCTGCCGAGCTAGGAATTGATCCTCGGGCCGATTTCGCGCATCGACGTGAGTCTCAGGGGCTATTAGGAACATCGGTTTCATGTTTTCCTTCAGGTGCATCTCGGGTTTTAGACTAACACACACCTTGAGGGCTACTAGATATACATATACTGGTTATATATCTCGGCAGAGAATAAATTGCACCAGTCAAAAATCAGCCCGCGGTTGGGGTGGTGCACCACCTCGGAAGCAGTCCGGCATAAAGCTTGGGCGCTAGTGGCTAGCTCCATAGAGGGCATTTCCGGCATTAAGCTTGGCTAAACTCTTTCAACTTTTTTGAACCAAGATGATCTATGATATCTCGGATACAATCTGGCGTTGGAGCTTGGACACAGTCCGACGTTGGAGCTCGGATATATTCCGGCGTTGGAGCTCGGAAGCAGTCCGATGTTGGTGCTCGGCTGCAAAAGATACCTCGAATGCAGTCCGGCGTTGGAGCTCGAACGCAAAAGGACACTGCCGCCCGAGAACAACTTCAAACCCGAGGTGTGGCATAAAAATAACAAGGCATTGATAAAGGCCGGAAACTTAAAAGGGTTCCTCGGATACCCGACGTGTAAACTCTTCGGATGCACTTCGGCGATCCTCAAGATCGAAGATGAGAAGATTTGTTGAACCAGTTTTTAAGACCGACTACTGAAGATGAGGAACAGTTCGGAAGAATCGAGGAGCATCCCCAACTGGAAGACCGGTTCAGGGGGCTACTGACGGTGTCCTGGACCAGGGGGTACTCACCACGTCGTCTCCCGATCAGTTGGATTGGACCGAGGACCCCCATGGCCGTATACTCATGGGCTAGTTCGGACAGTTGCCGCATACAAGGAAGATTCCACAAGACTTGGTGATCAAGACAAGGACTCCTCCCCCACCGGCGTATTCGGCTAGGACTCTTGTTATCCTAGGCCTCTGGTACATTATATAAACCAGGGCCAGGCTAGTCGATAGATCATTGTGACATTACCATATCAATCATACAGGCTAGACTTCTAGGGCTTTAGCCATTACGATCTCGTGATAGATCAACTCTTGTAATACTCATATCATCAAGACCAATCAAGCAGGAAGTAGGGGTATTACCTCCATAGTGAGGGCCCGAACCTGGGTAAACATTGTGTCTCCCGACTCTTGTTACCATTAGCCTTAGACAAACAGCTCGGGACCCCCTACCCGAGATTCGCCGGTTTTGACACCGACAGGGGGGTGTCAAATTTCATTGACGATATCATGTTCCTCGTTCTACATACTACATAACTTGAAAATAAAGAACCCTCATAACCAGCGAATGTTCGCCGGGAGACATTCCAGCAAACGGTTTCAGTTGGCAAGCTTTCCAAATCCGTCCAGTTTTTTTTTCCAGGATTTATCGTGCTTGCTAACTAATTTCGTCATCTTCGTGGCTACTGAAATTGACATAAAAAAATGCTTGTTTTGCGATGACCTGCCAGGAAGCACGTTAACATTTCCCAAAATAAAACAAGGCTTGACCGGCCGCCACCATCCAATATAACATGGGGGCAGGCAGCTCAGACTCAATACAACTACAGTCTGCAGCATTGTAGGCAGCTTCGGCAGAAGGCAAACGACCAGCGCCACACCCATCCTGCTGCTTCTCTTTTCACTCTAGCCCACCATGCGTTCTACTGAAGGATTCAGTTCCAGCAGTTCAGTTCTGCACACACGAGCTATAGCCTATAGGAATACGATTACACCCTCATTTGGTTCAGAAAAAGAAGTCGATAAAGGCCTGTTTTCCCTTTGAAAGGAAAAATGGCCTCCAAGTTTTGGCTTTGACATAGTCGCGCCACGCGCATGCATGAACTAGTCCGCCTGGGAAGCAGTGCAGGGACGTGCTGAAACATGCATGCACGCTCGACAGAGCTAGGCGGGCACGAAACCCTCGACATCACCCGGAAAACATCAGCAAATTAACCCTCCATCTCTGCACCACTAGAACCGGAAGAGCACCTCAGCGGACAGCGATCGACCGAAAGTTCGAGGCCACGCCCTATTTGCACGGTCCTGCGAACTCTCTCGCTCCCACAAATTCAAGTACGTGATCAACCTGCTGTCTGCTGACAAGCCGTTGAACCGGAGGGCATCCACGCATGTGTGCCGCCCGCGACCGCGAGAACGAATCTTACCCCGTTCCTACTACTATCATTTTTGCTATATTTTCGTCTAAACTAATCACGCATGCGTCACGCCAATCATCTTGAATATACTACGTGCCTGTAGAACCACTTCATAATCATCCGCGGACAGAGTTTCACGTGTTAAAAAACAGAGATACAGACGCAGAATTTCTGCCTCTGGGACGATCTTGAGCTTTGACCATCCATCACATTTCGGATCTCGCTGTGCTCTTCTCTCTCGCATGCGCGTGCGTACCGCATAGTCGTTGACAAACACATGCTTAACAGCGCACGCGGGGTAAATTCATCGCTGGAACATTTGACTTGTTTCGGCGAAAGACGGGCCTATGCAACTTGCACCTCGTTTGAGAGCATATTCGAATTTATTTTTTCTCGTTTCAGAAAACATGGCTGAACATGCTGCATCACAGTTCACAGATGGCCATGTATAGCCATACGATTAGTAATGCAAGAGTACATGTTATATACTCGTAAGTCGTTACATGGTGTGGCGACCAAGGAAAATCTTTCTAAGAGGGGCTGGGTAGGAGACGAGAAGTGTAGATTTTGCTAACATAAACAAACAGTAGACTGCTTATTTTTGCATTATTCTATGGCTAAGTATGTGTGGGGAGTTGTAGGTTGCGTTTTTGGTATTAACATGAATTTGAGCTCAGTTATTGAACTTTGTGATTGGGTTATGCAGTTTTCTGGAAGAACTAGAGGAGTAGTGGCTGCAGGGGGTGATTGTCGTTATTTGGGCAATCTGAAAATCTAGAAATAAAGCATGTTTCAGGATTATTTTCCCGTACAATCCGTGTAGCATGGTTACTCAAGTCATCATATCGAGTTTTGGAATGGTTTGTAGAAACGAGAGCTTCGCGGAATGCAAGCCAGAGGTGCAAGATTATTGCTAAGGTAGTGGCTGAAATTTACAGCCGGAAGAAGGGGTGCGCGTCGTCGATGGTTGTCAGGCTTGCTGGTTGATTACAGAGTGTCCTCGGCAGAAAACAACAGTTGTTGTAGCGTGTAACATACAAAAGTTTAGCATTTGCCTTTTGGCTGCAATAAGTAGTTGTTCACATACTGTTGTTTGCCGTTCAAGTATGTGGCGGTGTGGTTTTGACTCCTTTGCTGAACCTATTTTCGGATGGATCAGCTGAGACAGCTATTCTGTATCAATTTAGCTAGATTTCAGTCAGCTGATTTTTTGTCTTGTGGTCAATCGATTTTCTGGCCTTTGTGTAGTTTTTCTTTTTTCTGTCATGTTTTGCTGGTGGTATTGGGCTGTTTGGATTTGATTGACACCTATTTTGGGTCAGTCGAATTCGTTCTTGGGCTGAATTTCGTGCGTGCATGCTGTTTTTCCA